>NC_133205.1:36243012-36378012 GCF_958299795.1 Porites lutea
TTTTGCGTGGAGGAATGTCTTTGACTCAGCAACAGAAATTTCATACTGATGATTCAAATCAATGTTTACATAATAAATCCTGTAGTCATGGGGTTCCAAATATAAATTTGTCCAATTTTATGTGTCTTCTGGTCGATTTTGGTGAAGAATTGTGTTCATCTGCCAGCAAGCGCCAGCAAAACTCAAATGCTTTATCCTCAGAGAGAAGACTATATTCCACAAACATTGACTGTTTTGTTAGAGATTCTTCGCGTTTACATTTGACCTTTGTGGCCTTTTGTCTTTTGTCTGTCATTCGTAAACAATGGCTAAAACAATATAACTACTCTTCTGACCGGATTCCGGACAGATTTTACGTCATCAGTATGGAATTTCTGTCACTGATTTGCAGACGTTCCTCCACGTGAAACGTCCCAGCGGCAAAGAGTGAGGAGAAACTGATGTTTTCCCATGCTAAAAAATTTGTACATAGTCAGCTGGGGTCTATTTGGATATTTATTTTGTTTCTAATAATTACTTGAGTGGAGTCAAGAGTGCCTGTAAACTAACTGAATAAGCTAAGTGCACTTTCCACTAATAAACAGACCATTAACCCTTTTAACCTAAACTATGTTTTTGCTTATTAATGGCATAAACATGAAAAAATAATCCCGGATATTTGTAAAACAAAAAGGGCAAATAAGTAGTTAAGCTAAGGTTAATTAACAACCGTAAATGTCTATATGAACTAGTGATTGCATCATCTTGAAAAGCACATTATATATATGTTGTAGGTATATGTGTAAAGTGTATTCTCAGGTTAAACCCCTGGAGAGGGGAGGGTGCTCAACAAATGTTTCTACAGGGAGGCCTTGCCCCTAGGTCCAACCCCTTACCCTTTTATACACCTTTTTTCATGAAAAAGGTACCCCTTTTTTATACTTTGTTTAGAACTTTGCATCCAAGCTTAAATTTCATGGACATTACACGCTCATTGTTTCTTCCATGGAGATACTTAGGAAACTATGAATCTCTTCCATCTTGTGTACTTTCTCGTAACACACAGGCAGCATACTTTAATTGAGGATAGTATAAAGACCTGCTGAATATATATAATGGAAAGCACATTTTTTGCTTGATTCACTTAATTTTCTCTGTGACCCTTGGTGGGCAGACCAGTGAGTGAAAGAAAAAGCAGGGTTTTTAATAAAATTTTAAGTAGGTGGCTAAAGCTTTGGAGTTGGTGGAGAAGGAAAAAACTTGCGGCAAAGGCGCGAGTTTCTGGAAAAATGTTGAAATCTGGGCCTCTAAGAAGGCATTTTCAGCATTCTGGAGCAAAAATTAGAGTGCTGAACAGAACACAGACATCATTAAATTTTGGCTTTTTTATTCAGTGACAGCACATGAATACTCTATTTAAACTGGGGTAATTTTCAAAGGAAAGTAAGCGGTGAGTTCATGTGAAATAGCTGGCGAATTTGTTGGCCACCGCCTCTTATTGAAAACCCTGAAAAGGACCTTGGACAGTGTGCAGGCATTAGTCTCTTCCCCTTATCTTGCATTGTTTTCTTGTCTCTCCTGCTTAACACTTGGCAATACCTAAATAATATTGCACTTTTGTCTAATTCACCATTCGTACAAACGAGCCAATACCTGTAAATGACCTCTTTTAACTATTTTCTATGCCTTCTTTTCAGGAATATTTGTTGCTGTTGTAATGCTTAAGAGCAAGAAGCCAAAAGCTAAGAAAGAGAGCTGAGAATATCTTGACTTTAAAAACAGACTGACATTACTGGGCACCAAAAATAGAGAAAATGTGCCTTGAGGGTAACATTCCTTTACATACATACAGTGAAGTGGAAAAAATCAAAGAAATACATTTTCTTGAGTGACTAAGGAATAGTTGCAATTTAACAGTTTGGAGGTGGATTTATTGTTTCTTCTTGAAAACTAAACTATACATATCAGCTGTCTTCCCAAGTAAATGATGTTTTTGGTGATGTGGCTCTTTTTCACCCCTTCTACATTACAGATAGATAATTTTTTCAATGAGGGTCTCACATGATATTTACAGATAATAAACACATGGCCCTCAACAAAAAATATTTACAAAGATTATGATCATAAAAAGTACTTTTTTAACAACAAATGTAGTGGTATTTCAAGAACTGGTTCTACTAAAAAGTGATCCATAGGGTTGTAAGAATGTTTTCAAGTACTGTATTTTCTCGATTGGACGCCCCTAGCGTTTATTAAAAAAATCGGCCGCAGTTTTAACCTGCATTTTTTAGAGGCTGGCGTTTAATCAAGGAAATATGGTAGGTGATTTTGCGTTCTTTTATATTAAAGAACCGCGGGATAGACCTGCAAAGTACCTGCAGGCCAAAACATGAAATAGGTGGTGATTTTTCTCACTACCAGCTTTTTTTACAACCCTGGATTGGTAGAGAAACTTAACACAAATTCAAACATTTTCTTTTCAGATTTTTACTTCCTTTATTTTAAACCTGTGTAGAATAGATTGTATATTGTTGAATGTAAAAAAAGAAATACAGTAAAGGTAGAGCATTGATATAACAACCTCTAGATATAACTTATTCCTTGAATCATGATTATACAGTGTGGGGAGATGCCACATGGCATTTTTATGGACACTTCTTTCGGCTCATTTTAAGGACTAAAATCTGGCATAATTACAGTTTAAATTTTAGTGACAATGACAATATTCATCACAAACTCTTTCCAAAACAATTTAATAGAAATTATTAAAAAGAGAAGTCTTGAGATCAATAAATTTAGGACCAATGGTTAAGGACAGGGCTCAAGCTCCAAAAAACTTTCTCAGGGAAAAGGAGATTTCCCTTTTGAGCAAGTAACTTTTCATGCTCAATTGCCCAATTGGCAAAAGGCACAGCCAAGTCACCTTCTAACTTAAAATTAGGAACTATACAACTGGTAATTAATGCTGCTAATTACAGCTTTAAAAGATGCTAGATTTTGGGAGAAATGCCTCTGTACAAAGTGTGGGACATACACTGTAACTACATGGAAAATAAAGATTGGGAGTGAAAAGGAAATATGCACTGTAATTTGTATCATCTTAAATCAAACACAATGTACGTACCTCCAGGGAAGGGGTATTTGACATCAGTCTTTCCTCCGTGGGTAAAGAATTTGACAATAAAACGGCCCAAATTTAATGTGAAATCCCCCTGTTTCCCCCTACCCTGGGGCGTAATATTGACTGGTACATTATTTCGACTTTTTTCCTTATTTAGCCTCACATTTTAGTCACTTTCTATCCCACAATCACAGGTTTCGCACATTCCTGAAAAGTCCTTGAATTTCCGGGAGAGTCCTTGAAATTAAAGCTCTTGAATTCCATTTTTCCTTGAAAAGTCCTTCAATTTCTTCAACTTTGAACGTGGTGGTCCAGAAAGTGTTTTAGTGCTTTTTGGTTTTTCATGACAGAATATAAGTAATTGCTCAGAGACGTTCAAAGTGATTTACGTAAGAATTAACTATTAATTTAAGACAAGTGAACTGAAAAATGTAGAGAAGTTGGTGAAGGAAACAGTTCAAGCTTTATAGTCCTGTTAGAATGGACTGAGCATTTTTTTACAATTATGTGCGAAATTATATTCCTGGTAGGTGGTCCTTGAAAATCGAATGTGGTCCTTGAAAGTCCTAGAAAAGTCCTTGCAAAATGGTTGCAATTTTTTTGTGAACCCTGAGTCATAATAATCTTACTCATATCTGTATATTAATTATATTGGGGTAATAAATTGACCAAGCTTGTGTGTGGGCCTTCAAAATATCAAGAAAGGTATTTTCATGTTTTTATAAGCTTGTTTCTCGTTCGTTTACAGGGGCGGATCTAGGGGGAGGGTGCAGGGGGTGCGCAACCCCCCCCCCCCCTGAGATGACCTGAAGTTTTCTAATACAACTGGTATTCTGTGAAAAAAAAAATAGTGGTTTACTGGTGTTGAAGTAGAGCAAGAGACGAGTGCACCCCCTCCTAAAAAAAATCCTGGATCCGCCCCTGGTTTATTACCTTTTTGATTTTTCTTCTGGCAACTTAGAATTCATACTAGTTTTTATATTCAGAGGAGGTGTCTGATATGAAGTCACTGTTTGTTCTTTATTTTTCGCATTCAAAATTGATCTCCACAGTCTCCAAACAAGAAAAAGAAGACCCGTCCCAAGGGCTGTAGCTGGCATGTTTTCGAAAATCCACTTCAAAAAATTTGTAATTCTCTGATTCCGCTCTCCAGGACTTTCCAAAATCCCATTCATTTCATTTTTCCCACTTTGCTCAACATCGAGAAAACTACGTCATGTAATAGCTCTTGTAATGTCCCAGCTATGGCAATGCTTTCAAGCCGCCGTGTTTGTTTGGTGGTAGTGGTAGTTGTATGTTGTTTAATACAGACATCATTGCCGGCAATGGCCTCAGACAGTAGTGTGCATTCAGCGGCAGTAAGCGAGGTTCATCTAGTACCCATAGATATCATAATTCGACCCATTCCTCCGGTTCTAGAGGAAGCAAAAGTCAACTCACTCATTAAAACAATTCAGGTGGGTTCTAATGACTCTAATGTCGAGCGTTTATACGAAGTAATGATAACCATACATGCTTCCTAGAATGAAACCCCGAAATAAGGTAAATAGGTTGACACATTTTAATTTTGATACTTAGCCTACCGGTACCCACAAAAGGTTCCCATTTAAGACGAATTAGGGCTCCGATCCTGGATGCTATGATAATGCACAAAAATATGGTAATAAAAAAATACACTCATCAAGAACTATGTAGAACGCATTGAAAGCTTCACGGTATTTGCGGCAAAATTATTATTTAAAAAAATAACTTAGAGCAAATGTATAAAAAATGGGGCAAATCCTTCTGTAGTGAATTTTCTCTCCAAATTAAGCCCTTTGCAGACAGCCATTCACCGCTGTGCTGGAGAGCAAAAGTCGCACTGGGACAAGACAAACAAAAGGCTAACATAATTTTAAATGGTATTGTCCTTTGTTTGTCTCGTCCCAGTGCGACTTGTACTCTCGGTGGAGTATTGTACCATGTGAATGGCTAACTGCAAAGGGGGCTATTCGAAGGCCTGAACAGTGCATGTATATGTTAATATCTGTTCAGTAATACCCTGGCCAGAGACCCCCTACACAGACTGTCCAACCTTTTGAGTAGGTAAAATTGGGATATTTTTTGATAATCGAGGAATCACATGAAGGGGTGAGCCACTAGGGGGCTCTAGGATCATTCTCCCCAAGAAATAAATGTGAAATCGTGATCCTCCAAGACGCCATTTCTATCCAAAAATAATGTTCACTAAATTGATTGCGGCTTTTTGTTCAAGTATTCAAAGTTTTCTGGTGTATCAGTTTTCATTAAGTATACTCTAATATGTGTTCTTGTATAAGTATCACAAGAATTCATTTGGAAATAATTATCAGAACAGATTTCAAAATCGGGATTTTTTTATCCCGATTGCAGATTGGTTGGGATTCGGGATTTTCAAGCAAAATCAGGAGAATCCTGACAAAATCGGGATGGTTGGACAGTCTGCCTACACTTCCTATTGGTAATCCTGAATACATGTACTCAGTAGCTTCCATCTCATTCCATCATGTTTCAGGATAAGAGTTTAAGACATACAGTACCACCAATTGATGTCTTATGGATTAAAGGACGAGAGGGAGGTGATTATTATTACTCATTTGGTGGCTGCCACAGGTATGAAGCTTACAGAAAGCTCAACATGAAAACTATTCCTTGCAAGATCATTCAAGCCACCATTGAACATCTTAGAGTCTATTTAGGATCTTCTCTGCCAGACTTAAAATGAGCACTAACCCCTAGTATTACTGTATATTATTTTGTAGTCTGTAATACTTCAATATATATTTTTAGTATGGTATTCCAAAGCCAGTGTAACATTGTAAGGAGAGCACACTGAAAATAATCTTGTATAGTTGTAATTTAGCCCTTGTTGATACTTTTGTCTCAAGCATTAAAGCTTTTCTCAGCAAGTTGTCTTTGGTGATGTAGATGGGCAAATATGGCATGCTTCTCACAAAAAAGACTTGCTAGTGTAGGGAAGTAAAGGTCTGAAACCATTCTACTGGTGTATCAACTTTTGACATGTTTTACTCAGGGTATATTTTGGGTTCAAATTCCTTCTTTTTAGGACACTGTGCTCCATTTTCCACTGCTAAAATATTCTGACACACAGTTAATAAAACGAAAAAAAAAAAACTTTAAAAAGGATGGTTTATTTTGCAACCAATCGTTCTCAGCAAGTTTCACTTTTGTAACAACTCAACTACAGCTGTCTATCATATGTGTGTCTCAACATGCTGTGTTAAATTTAAGTACAATAAGCAAAAGAAAAGAGCCTAAATTATAGTAAAAATATTTACTGTTATTTTTAAGCAAAATTTAAACAAAAAGTAAATGTGATGTTTATTTATCAAATAACATCTTTTGTACAATTTAATGTAACTGATAACTTTGATTGGAATATTAACCAATTTGTAAATTCAACTTAAAATAAATTATTATAATATAAATAAGACAGAGCTTGTTAAATAATTTACTGCAGTTCGAATCCCAACATAAAACCAGCTGTAAATTTTTAATTCCTTTTTGAGCAGGAGTTTTTAGTTTGCTTGTCTATTTGTTTCCAATAGAGCCAACTTCTATGTATTTCAAATGTAAGGGACGTGCTCAGTTATTGACGTATACCTCAGTCCATTTTTTTTTCAAGTAAGAGCAAACTAGTACTTTAAACATCTTCAATTTTAGATCCTGTAAGAAGGTTTATTGTCGGAGTCTAACTTTTGAGTCTGTTGACTAAATCTTGCATGTTGTATGTTGTTTCCATTCAAATAATTTCTGTTTTGCAGAACATTTCCATAGTGCCATTTATTTCTTAGGACTTTGTAACCAGTAATTTTGAATTTTAACTTTGGCCATTAAATATCGAAATTCCTTTTTTTGGTAGATTAGATTCATTCAGACAAAGATAATTATGCAAAGCAGTAGAAGTGACATTGCCTAATTTTTCATGTCAAATGGACAATTATTGTAGGTATAATGAAACGCTTGATTAATTCCAGGAAAATCCCTGCCTGCTGCTTGCCATTGTGAGAAAATATTCTTCTCACTGTTTGTCTTTATTGTTTGTATTGTTTGATATCCTTACTCATTTTGTCCTAACTGAAGAACCACAAGTTTACATTCTAAGAATTCTAAGGTTTTTTTTGTTCCACTTTTAGATCAATACAGTTTTAAAAATAATGTTGATTAAAACTCAGTGATGAGGGACAACTAGTCTTATTGTCAGAAACAGAATTTATCTGTAACAAATGCTTATCCTGTTAAAACTGATTTTGTTCATCAGTGATAAAGTGATAGTTAAATCCTGCGAGCAAATGGCAGGGGTTTTTTGTCATTTTTTTGTCAAGTTTTTATTTACATACTCTTTACAGTCTGTTGATATGTATAAATAATATTATAAATGTTATATGATACATCTTAAGTAAAAATGAGTGCAGGTTTTACTCATGACCATACACAACCATGAAATAGTTGTCGTTAGTACTAATAAATTATCAAATACTATGATTAAACTTATGTGGTCTTTTGATGTTTTTTGTTTTCTATTTTCTGATGGGCCACTACTTGACAACACAATATGATAGCCTTTTAAATGTCTCACAGAACAACAAAATGGTAAATTTTAATATTATATAAACCTTATCGGATTTTTAAAATTGTTATGTCCTTAATGATTTTTTTGGACTGGATAGTTGCTCTCAAATGTCGTAATTCCTTAAAACTCTGTTGTTGTGGTCTAATTTTGCTCAATAAGTGAGTAACTGCTACCCAAGGCACATCAGTCAGAGTCACCTTAATTCACATGGATGAACCTTTATACATAGTAGGACTTGTTTCCTGCATATGTGCGTCATCTTGTCTGTTACTAATCATACTTCCACTGCTCTCCCAAAGTGGGGGAGACATGGATGATGAATCAGCTGGTGATGGGGTTCCTGAATCACTTGAATCTTGCTTAGAACCTCCTTGACTCAAATCACTTGGGCTTAAAGAATGAAAGATGTTCCCAATGGCGGGTAATTTCAGGAAACTCCACTGCTGTGGCATGTCGCTGCTATGCCCAGCTGCCCCTTGTAGAACTGTCTGATGGTTCCCATGGTAAACATGCTTGGGGTGAAATGGATGCGGTCCATTACACTCCTGATGCAGATTGATCATGGCGTGATTGTGTGGCGGGAGATGCTGCATAATGTTTGCACTCCTGGTACTACCCCCTACAGCGCAGGGATCAAAAGCTGATGGAGGAGAGACTGTTGGCCTAAAACTCGCTAGTTCTGATGGGTGTTGGTGATGCTGCTGAATGGGAATTGGCATGTGTTCATAGCCAGCTCTGATGTGTAGGTGTGGCACATACATGGGACCTGTACTTGTAACAATTGTTGGAGCTTTGCCTTGAAATGGTGCTGATCTCAAGATAAATGGCTGTAGGGAATGAGGTAGTCTTGGTGCTCCTTCATGAACACTTGAAGCAGGTGTGAGTCTGTAGTTACAACAGTGAAGAACATTAATTTTCTCCTAACAATACCCATACATCATCCAGAGAAAAGGTTATGAGTAGTAATGAAATGATCACCAAATGGAAAATGCTTTGATCTTTCTTCAAATTCTTTCAACAAATTCTTTAGAGCTCTGTATGGAGATCAGTGTGGAGAATTGTATGTGGATATTGGGGCTTAAAGGGTTCATTTGTAGAATAATTAATAATGCACTAAACAAAGATTCTTTTTATTTGAATGAAACGTTGTGAAAACAGCAATAACTGGTTTAGAATATTAATCAAGAGCTGTTATTCTTGCTGTACCTTGGCCTGCCCTGTTTTGTAGCAACTCCTACATCTCTGTTTGCCCGCTTCCTGGGAAGAACTGTTGTTGTATCAATGATATTCTCTGAAATCTGAAGACAAAAACACATAGAATGTTTGTAACATCAATATTTGAAAAAAAATACTCCAGAGAAACCTTAGCCTGTGCGACACTCTTGGTCAGTCCAGACAAGCAAAGATGCGAGAGAGCAGTGAAATAGCAAAAGAGCGAAAAACTGCTGGAAGCAAGAAGGGGAGAGCCCATAAGCATCTTTTAGAATACCTCAAACTGCCCACTTCTACACCCACTTCCTGAAAAAATGTTTCTTGTGTCAAAATGTCTCCCCAACCCCCATGTGGTTATCACACAACTTTTGTTGATCTGCTTTCCCCACCACTAATAGGCACCTGGAACAGGCTAGAGAAGGCTAGAGAAACCCCAGAGCCCTGTGAATGTATGTAGGTATGTTTTTCTTTTTACAAGTGTGCGTGTGGGCATGCAGATTATTTACTGAGCTCTTAACATATATTGTAAGGTTAATTTAGATTGTACCTGTTACAGTATGTTAGGTTATGCCATGTACATGTTCAATGGAGGGCTCTATTTTTCACTTCTATCACATTGCAAAGAGAAAAATCCTCGGAAGCACTTGAAAAATAAAGCATACCTCTTGAAGCACAGAAGGTGGCATCCTCTCTTTCACCATCTGTACATACTTAACCGTCAGTTCAAGTACCTGGTACAGTGATACATATTGAAAACAAATGAACATAGTTAGAGGTCAAAAATAATTATTGGATCCTGGACAGTAACATTTTTCTGCCACTCACTAGCTGGTGCTACAATTAATTATTATAGTCAAAGCATCCTTAATTAATTTTATCATCCATGGGAGGCCAAAAAATTGTAATTTAGTTTAGAACTGGCTGCTCATGTCAATAGCTTTTGTCAGTGGAAAGTTCAAATAGAGTTTTGTCAAAACAGCTGATTGAGAGCTCCAAATGTTACAGCCTGCACCATACAACTGTAGACGAAACTAAACTCTGGTAAAGTCCGTCTGCAAAACAGCACCGAAATCCTTGTTTGGGCCCCCATCTGTTTTCTAGGATTTGAGTATGCGCCATGATTGGCTCGTTAAAAAGGCCATTGTTGATTTACCAGTCAAGATGGATGGAAATTCAAAATGCACTTCCTGTAATTTGTTGAGGCCGTTAGGGGCCCAGGAAAAGTATCTCAGCCCTGCATCACAGATGTTTCTCACTGAGGTTAAATTACATCTGCAATACAGGCTACAAAATTAATGTTTTTTACTGTTTATAGATGTCAGAGTTAATGATAGTGAATCATAGTAATACTGGTAATAAGAATTAAGCTAGTGTTTAAATGATCTATTATTTACTACCTCAATAGCCATTGGATCAGTGGGCATAACGTCCTATTTAATATTCTTAATACGGGACATAATCATGACTTCTTGAATCATGTGTATGGACTGATGAAAGAGGAAACAGTGAGCTACATGAAATGGGTCTTGGTATGCATTTTAGCTTGCAAGGCACACAATAATTACAATCTTCAAGAAGAATTAAAATTATAGTTTTATTAGTATTTCACTGACTTACGGATGCCATGTCCGATTTTTTCCCAGCTACACTTGGTAACAAAAACCGCAACTGATCACAGCTGTCCTTGATGCGTTCTCTGGAAAAGAGCAACTTTTCTTTTACTAAATGGGTTTGCTGAATGACAGTAGTATTGAAGGAAGTGAATTTAACAGTTTATTAAAACCAAGGAGCCCAGAGGCAGACTTTTCTGCTAAACATCCCTACCTCTATGCAATAAGTGGTGGGAACAAAACACAAGCCAACTAAACATGAAACTCTCCAACTTAATAGGAGCCAATTGCTTGCATGTGATTGACACAGATACAGCTTGTGCATATACAGTGCATTTCACAAAGTTTAACTTAATGTACTGTTAATTGAATATCCTGGTGGCAGCAATTGTTATTGACTTGTGGCTTGTTAAGATCTGAGTGAATTATTGAACTAGTTCTATTGATACTGAAAATAGTTTGATTAATAGTCATGTAACTATGAATTTATTTATTATTGGTAGTCTTTACACTAAAGCCTAAATAGGCTAAGAAATAGTTTTAAGACAAGTAAATTTTAATTGCTCCAAGTAAAATAAAGCTTCACACACAACCAATTCTTTTTTACTTCAGTTTAACTTAAGGCTATTTTCCCACACAACATAATTAAGATTGATTGACATGTTTCGCCTCTCTCAAGGCTCAAGAAACCGCAAGTAACCGCAAGTCAGCTAAGTCGCTTTTAAGGATGGTTTTCAAGTCGCTTGAAACTTTCTTGGATCGTTTCAACTTTCCGACTTAAATGAGATGCAAAGTAAGGTTACTTGAGATTTTACTTAGGCCTTCACCCACGAATTTTTGGTTAAGTAAAACTTAGCAGCTCTTAAGTCTTACTTAACAGTCTAGTGTAAAGACAACCATTATCTTCACCTTCTTATTCTTTCTTTGGAGCTGTGTTTAGATAGGTCATCATGTAGCAGGGTGATCTTCATATCTTTGCTTCCCAATGGACCACTTATCATGTAAGCGGGACTGCCCACCACTTTAACACTGCTACAGTCAGCCGATGTTTTATTTGATGCTGGATGCTGTTCAGGCTCAGCCTTTGATGATGTTGCATGGGTTGAACCAAGTCCTCCATTGTTTGAGGAGGAAGTGCTAGGGTAAAGCGAGGGTGTATTGACAGGATGAAAATTGGAAATGGGGCTTTGTCTGTTTGGTTCAGATGGTTGACTTTGGTGATAAACATAGCTTTGACTGCAGTGCTCTCTGGGATAAACATGTTTGACCATGCCCGCAATGTGTCCAGGAACCGCTCCACTATGCACAGGAACATGTTCTGGTGCTGATCTGGACAGAAACAGTGAAGATGGTGGATGATCCTGGTAAGGATTTACACTATGCACAAAGTGTTGTGGTGCTGTGAAGCTTGAAACGACTTGGCTGTTGGGTTGGTGCAACCCACCATGGTTGTGTGTGTGGTCAGCAAAGCCTCTGTTATGAATTATTCTATTTCCACTGTTTGAGACATGCTGTATAACACTTGGAAAGGGTTGCTGATTGTGGGACACTGGCTGGCTGACATGCAATTGTGGTTGTTTGATCAAGGCTTCTGTTGTTGATGTACAACTACCTGAGTGGGAAATTCTGTCACAGCTTTGTCTGCACAAAAATAATTAGAAAAATATATTATGTCATGTCTTAGAGGAGGTGGTAGAAACATGAGAAAAAAGATGCAGTTTGACACTAATGAAGCGAAACTTCAACACCAAAAATGAGACCCTAGACACTTCCCCACTGGTCAGGCCCCATTTATGTGTCCCTGGTAGAAGTGTCACCCGCCCACCCTGGTTACCCTGGTCAAGCCAACTTTTCCTTTTCCTTTAGGCTGGGCTAGAACTACAAAGAAGGGTGACATCCTTCGCTGGGTCACCTATTTTTTATGGTAGATCACACTTGTAGCCGGGTCAACTTTTCTCCATTAAAAACACTTTGGCTCACCCACCCGGTTTAACTCGTCAAGCCCTGTATAAATCATCTCTTACCTCAGGCAAAGGGGTCAACTTTTTTCCCATATAAATGCTTGCTAAAGTTGACTCAGCTGGGAGGGTGACCCTCTTAACTTTTCTCTTCTTACTTCTGTGAGAGTTTAGAGACCCTCTTTCCCTCAGACTTTCCTACAACTATTTTATCCACCACAACTGACCAGTAGTGGCCTTAACAGGGAGAGTCCATTATAATACGAGTCTATTGCAGCCAATATATTTTTCCAGGGGATTTAGCTCCTGTCCATTTTATTAACTGGGGTGTCCCTAGGCCCAATAGTGAGACCCCAAGGTAAGAATTGACCGTATACATATTTTCTGGAATTGTGGTATTGCTAACTACAAGCCTCATGCAATTCTACAATTTCCCAATTTTTTGTTGCTTTCAACAATGCAAAAGCCCTCCTCTTTAATTATTAATTCAACCTCTTTGCTATCAGCTTTCTCCAGCGTTTGAACGAAATACACAAATATTTAGACAAGCTTTACGAGTGAAAAGTTGAAAAGAAAATTATAATGATTTGCATCGTCATGGTAAGTCACTTACTGAACAGAAGGTGATATATTACTGTTGTTACTGTAACCGACAAGTGATGACGATACTCCTTTGTTCCCACTGATTTTCTCTAAGACTTTTGATCCTGTAGTTAAGGGAATCCTTTCTTCTGGACTCTCTGGAGTCGGGGGCATACCTAGAAATATTTGCCAAAATTAATAATATAAAAGAAACTTGTCGCTTGATCTCTACCACAATTCCCCATCCCATGGAAGTTGTTAAAATTGACTGTTTGGGGAATATTGTTTTTGGTTTTTACGAAATAAAGTTCAACCTCCATGTGAGATTACCTCTACTAGGAGACCACCTCCTAAGCAACCACCTATCCAAAACATTAAAAATATCCCAATCAAATCACTACAGCTGGACCCTCTGGTGACTGACCACCTCTCATAAGTGACTGCAACCACTTACTTTTTTGGATGGTGGTTATAGAATTTCAACAGTTTTTATCCTCTGTAAGGGACCACTTAAGTCATGGTTTGATCTCTACATATATGTATGTTCGTTGCCAGTACTACACTACTAAGAGAATGCAAAGTACTTTTAGGTACAACATGAAACTACACACATAATTTGTTACTTAGAAATTGCATGCCATAAATTCTTTTCTGAACAGTAGATGTGTTCGGACCTCTTCTAGGAAGGGAACCCTTTGGTTTGATTCTCCTAAGCAACCACCTTCCGTAAGTAAAAACTAAATCTTCACTTTTTGGTGGTCATTTACGGGAGTTTGAGTAGTAATTACCGCAGTGCCATTTTAAAGTCATTGATTGCATTTGCACCTTGGGCTTGTGCTGTTCATTGTTCTGATTTCTGATAGTATTTCAAGTCTCATCTTTTAGATCTCTTTCTGTTCCACAATCAATATTTCATAATAATTTCAACACTGGAGTAAATTTTGCAATAGCATTTTTGTTAAAACTGTTTTTGCAGATTGTGGGTAAAAAAAGCTGCAAAAATCCCATTGTAGTGATGCACAGTATGTTTCTAAGACTAACATTTACCTTCACTTAGCTTCTGTCCAGCCCACTTCAACAGAACTTGATTCATTTTTTCATCTGTGACTGGCAAGTGTATAAAATCATTTATACCATGGGCACTGAAGTCCTCTATAACAAATATTTTTTTTAAAAAATTAAACACTTCATTAATTTCATGATAGAGTCATCAGTTACTGTGCAGATGATCCACAAGACATCCACCTAGAGGGTATACTGGATCGCTAAAAAGCTTGCTTATATCTTAAATGAAAAATTTTAACTGAAAATCATCTGTTTACACAGGGAAGGATCTAGGGGGAGGGTGCAGGGGGTGCGCCCCCCCTTGAGATGACCTGCGGTTTTCTAATACAACTGGTATCCTGCAAAAAAAAAAATTATGTGGTTTATTGGTGTTGAAGTAGAGCAAGAGACGAGTGCACCCCCTCCTAAAAAAATCCTGGATCTGCCCCTGTTACATACCTTTACTTTCCTCTTCCACAACTCCAATTATGGCAACAGAGCGGTTCAGGGAATTGGGATTGTACCTGCAAGCAGTAATTTTAGGCTTAAATCAAAGTAACCTTAATGCTTGACATTCTTAACAAACTCCCTTTACTTTGTTGCAAGTATTAGCAAACCAGAAACAGTACACTATAATGTACATATTTATGGCAAACGATAACGTCGAGACACAAGCTTGCAATTTCTCAAATTAGGAATTGAGCTGATGAAAACTGTCCAAAATAATTCTTATTGATGATGGACGATATGAAACTACTTATTTTGTCTAGATATCATGAAGACTGGAGACAAAAAAGAGAAAATTAAAGGGAAAACTTGATCACGTGCCGGGTGCAATTTCACGTTGGCCAGTTCGCCCTAAACGTGATTCTTCTCCCTATTGTTAATAAGGTTGCATTGTCTTATTATAGATATCTGAAATCAAGAGAGAATGAACAAAAAGAAACAATCACGAAACTCCGCAGATGCATAGACTTATTCAAGACATATCATATCGTTTGGATCACGTTTAAATAGAAATTTCACAAACTCGTCGGCACTGGTTCTTTTACTGGAAAGGATTTTTTTTAAATCAACTCTTTCTATCCCCCTCCCCTCTTTTAACACTGAGCAACAATAACAACTTATTACAACAGGAAGACAAAACATACAACGGCACAAATTTAATAGCACTGAATGCTAACATGTCGAATTCTAAATTTCAGAGAAAGACAGTGGTAATATTAACTTAACGATGGCACTCACCTCACCGTAGAGCAAAGTTTCTGAACATGGCCAGATACAGAAGACATCTCCAGGAAAATGAGCAGGAAGGTCTCTTTTGTACATACTGCACTCAAATCTGTACAACAGCAACTCTCTATCCGTACATCTTCGAGTCGTTTTAGTTCCGTCCATGTTTGACAAAGTTTCCCGCCGTTGCCCTCGTGGACAATCAGAATTTTCTTGTTAAGATCCTGAAAGAGCAATTTATAACAAACACCGGGAAAAAGCTTGAAGCAAAAGCTTAATTAAAACTAGAGAAACATTGTGAAAGCTAGCGCAAGTGCAGTGAACATTTGCGTTCACTGACGAACTAACAATCAAAAATCTCAACTTGAATTTGAACATTTCGCTTGGAAACGCAAAAAAGGACTTAAAGATGACTAGTTTTAAAATCAGAACACGTATGTAGGAGATACGTGTACAAAGTATTACATGTAAGACACATTTTTTTTCCCATATTTTTCATAGAGTAAATATACAACGCCATCTTTATAATTTACCTTCTCATAAAACGACGAAGTTCCTCGTTGAAGCAGCTTTTCTTGCGGAGTTTTAAGCCCTCGTTGATTTTCCAGTAGTTGTGTTTTAAACGTGACGTCTCCTTCGCACACAACGGTGTATTCGACAATTTCTGCCGAGTTGTTCTCGACCTCGTCGATGCTTTGCTTTTCATCAATTGTTTCCGCAACCCAAGAATTTGAGCCCTCTTTGAATAGTGCTCGTCTCACCGAGCTCATGACAAACAATTTTAACGCGAAATTCCAAAATCTGCGTCCTTCAGCTGTCGCAAATCGAACAGCTTTGGTGTAAACGAGAGGAAATATTAAGCTTTTGTCTTTTTGGCTCGGTTTTTTTTCACGGGCTTATGACAAGCTAACATTCACGTGTGGAACATTCAAATTTGGCGCGGACAGCCGCGCAGATTTAAATTGCCCCAGGCCAATCATACACAATAAAAAAGTCACGTGATTAATCTATCCTTGAAGCGGAAGGGAAGAGCTAGCTGGCTGGTTCCCACGGGAAATCTTAAATACAAAAGCTGTTGTCGTGGGTAGTGGCAAGAGCCATAATTTCGTTTCAAAAATATTTTACAACTTTTTTCCATTTATTTTTTTTTTCAATTACTTTACTTTATCATTTTTTTTTTCGATACGTTTTTTACCCACGACATTTACCCTAGCCTGAGTATCAGTCGTTTCTGGGTGAAAAGGGAAAAGATGGAAGCAAAAAAGGGAGTAAGCTGAGTATCAGGCGTTTCTGGGTGAAAAGGGAAAAGATGGAAGCAAAAAAGGGAATAAGCTGAAGGAGAGAAACGCCTGACACAGATGCTTTTAGCCTTTTACTGGAGCCTTCCACCCCAACACAGCATGATTCGATACCATCCAATCAAAATCACTTCCGGTCATTGGGTTGTCAGCTTCATGTGTCAAAAAGCTCGCCTAAAATAAATCTCACCTTAACGTCTTTCTCTACTCCCCCTCCAGCCTCCCCCATCTAAAATCTCCTCTACCCTAGCCCCTTAGGAAGGCCTGATACTCAGGCTACATTTACCCACGACCCACGACCTCTTGTTGGTAGTGGGTAGAGGTCGTGGGTCGTGGGTCGTGGGTAAAAAACGTACCGAAAAAAAAAAAGATAAAGTAAAGTAATTGAAAAAAAGAAATAAATAGAAAAAGGTTGTAAAATATATTTGAAACGAAAATGCCCTTTTCGTCACGGCTTCTTCGTCCTCTGATTTTTCTTAATTAGCTACGTGGGACTTGGCTCCCCTTTCACAACGAGGATGGCTAAATCGCGTGGGTAGTTGGGTCGTGGGTAGTTCGTCGTGGGTCGTGGGTCGTGAGTCGTGAGTCGCGCGCGAGTACTGTGTCAGACTCATTCATCACGTAATTTTTGAATAAAGCGAGACCGGTGAAACTCTTTTCTTCCGAATATCAAAACGGTTTGATGTCTGTGAAAAGTAAGTCAGAGAGTATCCAGAATGTAAAGAAGTTTAATATCTTTTTGTTGGAAAGTCTTGATGCATAATGCAAAGATTATCTAATCAGTAGCGTGAGAACACTCTCATATGATTGGCCAAAAACTAATTTTGCCCACTAGAGCGCAAGCAGAATCAATGAAGTAGCAGAGTTGTACGCGCCAGTCCTGCTACTGATATTAACACACTTTCATGGGGTCTGTTAGTCAGCGGGGCTTGCATTTTTTAATCACAACTTTTAGTACCCGAGGAAATTTGCTAGCAGAGGTAGTGAAGATTCGTGCAAATTTTCAACATTAATTTTGAAAAACCGGGTAGGCGTGTTGGGTGACAAGGTATCAAAAAAACAAACCAAAAAAGTATATGTTCATGACTTCAATTTAAAAGCGACATTATTTAATATCAATGCGTGTACATTCGGGTCATTCATTTTTTCTGAAAGTTGAAAAATGAAAAATGAAAACCTGGGTTCAATTTTCATTTTTTTTAAATTAAAAAGTGAAAAATAAAAATTGACAATTGATTTTCAATTTTCATTTTTCTCTAAATATAGAAAAATGAAAATGAAAATCGGCGTTCAATTTTTATATTTTTAGGAATTAAAAAATGAAAAATGAAAAAATGAATCTATGTTTGATTTCCTTTGTTTCTGAACATAGGAAATGTGGTCAATTCAGTTTCTTTTCTTTTCTTTTTTTTTTTTTGACTCAAAACGGAAATGAAACTAACACGGAAATAAAGAAAAACAACCAATCACGATACAACAGATTCCCGCGAAATTGCTGTCATTTGCTTCTTTAAATCAGCCTCGATCTTGTTCGAGTGTTTCAGTTGCAATGGAAGTAGATTATATTATTTTAGAATGAAGAGTAGAAAGACGAGTGAAAAAAGATAAGGTAACAGCGGAGAGATTGGCACAAATGTTTGGAGTAAGTCATGCCGCAAATTATTGTAATTGAGCTGATTTTTCTATGTGTTTTCGCAGGGAATGTATGTGACAACTATGGAGGAACTTGAAAACACCAAAACAACAAAAATGTTCTCAATCAAAGCCTTACACTGAAACCTCTCGTAAACGACCACCTCCGTAAGCGACCGTGACCACTTTTTCGGATGACAGTTTAAGAATTTTCTACTGTTTTAAACCTCCGGTAAGCGACCACTTGACAGATGGTCTTACTAAACAGTGAAGTACATCGCGGCAAAAATTGACAAAAATGAATTTTATCTGTGGCTGTCATTATTGCCTACACGACTATTACTGTACTTGTGTTTTTTTTAGTTCGATTTATAACTACAATATTAACCATAGTTACCCTTAAGAAAAAGACTCAGATTTCCAGGTTTCAGTTCAGAAGTTACGTTTTTGTTCGTCAGACGTTTCAGGGACATTTCTGTAAAGAAGTCACGTACACAAGTAAAATTTTTTAACCACCAATTTATAGCGTCATCTAATTGAGTGTACTGTCACATAGAATAGCTAATGATTGTGTCAATAAAGCAAAATAAATTTTTTTAGAATAAATATACCACCCCATCCTAGGTTGACTTAAAAATTTCGCCCTTGCGGTCCGACCCTCGTAAGCGAAGACCTCCCGTAGGCGACCACCAAACCTTTGCATTTTTGGTGGTCGCTTATGGGAAATTCGCCTGTAGCTGATGTTAGAGGTCCGGCATCATCAGCCTTTGAAGTTCTTCCATAGCTGTCACATGCATTCCCCGCAAAAACACTTGGAAACTAACATCAGCTCATTACAATAATCTGCGGTATGACTTACTCCAAACATTTGAGCCCATCTCCGCTGTCACCGGCATTTTTTTCACTCGTCTTTCTACTCCTCGTTCTCCTTCTCCTGAGAAAAAAATAATGTAATCTTCTTGCATTGCAACAGAAACACTCGACCGAAACAAGATCGAAGCTGATGACAGCAATTGCGCGGTAATCTATTGTATCTTTATTTCCGGGTTAGTTTCATTTCCGTTATGAGTCCAGAAAAAAAAATGAAAATTGACCACAGATTTTCATTTTTCATTTTTTCTGACAAAATTAAAATTTGACACAGATTTTCTTTTTTCATTTTTCTATGTTCAGAAAAAAATAAAAATTGAACATAGATTTTCATTTGTCATTTTTCATTTTTCAATTTCTAAAAATGTAAAAATTGAACGCAGATTTTGATTCTTCATTTTTCTATGTTTAGAGAAAAATGAAAATTGAAATCAATTGTCGATTTTTATTTTTCCTTTTTAAGTTGAAAAAAAAAATGAAACTTGAACACAGATTTTCATTTTTCATTTTTTCAACTTTCAGAAAAAATGAATGACCCTAATATACACGCATTAATATCGTCTAAGAATAACTTACAGAAAAAGCCCCGAAAATTGAGGGCACGAACGTTTTCACACCCTGTGATTTTCCCTGGAAGTGTATGTACCAGGCCTACGAACAACTGTGGTCAGCTCAAGTGAAAACCTCCTTACACAAACTGCCACTAGATTTGTGATTAGGCTCAAAGGTAGAATCGAAGTGTTTAAATGGCGATGATTTCATTCTTTTATGGAATAGTCTTCCCTAAACGTACTGCCTAATTTGGTCTAAAAAACATACTGCAAGGTTTTTTCCAACAATATAGAATGTGACTTGCCTAGTCCTTGTACGTCTTTCCAGGCCCTCTCGGTCAATGCATTTTTCGGTGACGTTTCCGAGACGAACGGACCACGTGACCCGAAATGCATCGGCCTCGCATAATATTGAGGCCTGGGGGCTAGGTTGCCTGTAGCCTGCGTAGCATGGCGGTTTTGGTTGGGCGCGCTATATATTTCGCGGCCCGCGGCTTCGCCGCTCGTGCGCCCGGCTCGACAAAACCGCCGTGCTACGCAGGCTAGGTTGCATGGAGAGTACAGAGGATAAAGAGTTAAACCGAGCATTTTTATTCTATGCACGTTTTCATTGTTGAAAGTCCTTTGGCCTCTCTTTTTCATTTATCTCATTAAACTAATTTGAACTTTATTTCATTTCATTTGAACTTTATACAGCAGTATTCTTTCCGATTCAAAGTAATATTTTTGTTCTTTGATAGCAGAAACCAGGTTAGTGCCGATCTTTGAGCGAAGGATATTCACGCGCAAAGTTATTTATAGATTATTTCAGTTGAACGTGGGAACTTTCCAAAAATGCAAAAATGCTCACGAATGCGTACTCCGAGATGGTCTAGGCGTCTCCCGGCCGTTCGTCTCGGATACGTTACCGAAATGCATTGACCGAGAGGGCCTGGAAAGACAGGGACTAGGCAAGGGGCTAGGCAAGAGCCGCAATTAATAGAATTTCCTTTTAACCGAAAGTGGTTTTCTTGGACGCATGTGCATTTCATTAAGAACTCAGAGTGTGCGAGGAGCATGTGGGAAAATGGGAGCAGAACAGGGGAGGACATATTTCGCTGATAAATTTGCTTTAGTGGATTTTATCGGGAAAACCTTTTCATTAATGCGAAGGGTCGTGTAAAGGAAGACAGGGCCTTTAAATTCTACGAGCAAGAGTCTTCTCTAAGAGGCATGAGCTATCACGCACGACGCACAATGCACGGCGCACGACGCACGACCCACGACACACGACCCACTACCCACCCACCGACGGCATGCTCCAGGGCTCCGGGAGCAAAGCTCCTCCGTGTAAATCAACGATTCCATAGGTATACTACATCCTCGGGAGCAGAATTTCCACTCCGCAAAATGCTCCACGATATTTAACCAGTTAAATATTTGGGAGCAAGCTCCCGGGGCAAATTCAGCGAACTTGAAAACGCTCCCTTGTGGGTACTGACACTTTTTGTTGCGCGCGGATTAATACGGCAAATGTAAAACATTAACCAATCAAATTAGCCAATATGTTCATCCACTCCTCTGGCACCCTTGACTCGTGCTCAAAATTCAACATGGAGTCGACCTAAAGTGTAGAAGTTGATGATCTCGAAGTTTGCGTATGGCATTCTCATGTATTCACAAAATGTCTGAATCTTCCACGGATAGTTCTCGAAAAATAGTATAAAAGCCCCTTTTCTCCTGTTTTTCCGAAGCCACAGGCGAGCCCAAGTTTTCCTGGCATTTTTTACTAACTGATGAGTCATCTTCAAGCATCATCATCATCATCATCATCATCATCATCATCATCATCATCATCATCAAAAGAACTAGTTCCCAAACCCCCGTCTGGTGAGTATCAGCTATCCCACACCAAGTTTCTTTCGTTTGCTCCTGCAGTATGACCTCTCGTGTGCGCTGGCAGTACACAATGAGCCCGGAGCATGTTCCGGGAGCAAAACCCCTCGTGTCTATTGGCCTTAAGCGGCGAAGGCAACGCCGGAAAACGGTGAAAAACAACAATAAATCTGATTAGCAAAAAAGCAACTTTGCACGTGCAGCACACTTTTTTTGTACATTTCTTTGCTGTTGTTTGACACGACTACAACGTAAAACTTCCAGAAACTTCTTAGTTACAAGTTTTATGGAGGAAATGTCGTACGCGTTCTCGTCCACTTTTTTTTCACTGCCGCTCATTTTCACCTTGCATTCATCAACCTCAATCCAACAACTATTTTAAAAGCTCTTGAAACGGCCTACATTTCGCGACGTCATAAATGACTTATAGGTGGTTTTCACGTTACGTCATCGCCGCCATGCTGGTGGACGGTAAACAAAAGATCGCTCATTAGCTCGTTTTGTTTGTCCACCAGCATTTGTTCTTTCACCATTGTTATTTGTGTCTCCCGAGATTGCATGAAAACCACCTATAAGGTCAGTTATAATCTTGGGGGAGTTAGCGGCCGTCCAAATCTACCCATGCAATGGATAGTCAAACTACGAAACAAACAAATCCTTATGCCCACACGTTGGCCAGGAAATGGCCCACTAAATCGCTTCTTCTTTGATGCCAGAAAGTCCTTTGGGAGTGAGGAGGGAATTCTTTCCTTTTTTGTATATTTACCTATACAATCTTAGACACAATAAAATGAACAGCAAACCCCTATTCCTCCAAAATCAAGGATGAAGCCGCGCCGAAGCCAACATGTGCCATTTTCCCAGCCGTAATTTTGAAAGGGGGGAGGGGCTAAATTTTCCATCAATTTTGTCCAAGATTATATTATAATCTTGGACAGAAGAAAAAGTAACGGCAAACCCTCACCTCACCCCGCCCTCCCCCGCGAAATCAAAGATGAATCTGCGCGAAAGCCAAAATGAGCCATTTTCTTTCCCTTGATTGGGGAGGGGGGGGGGGGTGGGGAGGGTCTAAATTTGTCCAAGATTGTAGGCTTTACATGTAATAAGATGACATACGCGTGTCATAAGTAGACACAAGGCAGTAACGAACATAAGCAGCCTAAGAAAACGGCCAACATCCTGTGAAGCCAGCACATCTCTAACCAGGCTAACCTGGTGTCAATGCATACTACGGCCCTTTTCAATTGTTGGTTTTCACATGACGTCACTAAAATTCAAACTACAAAACTATCGCGCCTACGGACATTTTACTTTCATGGTGCTGGTTAGAGCAGCTGAACACTAATTTTCAAACAAACTTTCGCTTCAAAAGGGCTCTTGGTTTTGTAATAGTGTACGCTTGAATTTCTAAGCTTTTGCGTGACGCAGCATTTACATGACGGCCGAGAGAGCTGTCATATAGCTTAAAAAGTGACTTTCTTCGGGGAATTTTGCTATCTAAACAGTTCATGTATAAGAAAAAGTATTACTTTAATGTTTATGAGTTTCTCTAGGAGTAAATTTACGCTTTTGTACCAAAACTCGGTAATAGATGTTTCTGTTGGTTTCCGTCCGCCATGTTGGTGTTCATCCGGATTGGCACCAGCATGGCGTCTCTATACAAAACTCTATAAATTCTTCGGACATCTCGTATACGAATTTTTCCTTCGACTTAAATCTTGGCGAGGGTCTTTGTACATTTACCTCCTTTCATTTCCTAGATTCTGGACTTTATCTATCGAACGGTTTTGATTTTTATTTTCTATTTTGAATGGCGTGACACTGAAAACCAGCAATAACAAGCAACCTTTAACATGCCTTCAGTAAAAAAACGGTTAAACCAACGGTTAAGCAGAAGTGGCGGGCACTAAACACTACAGGCACTGTAATTAGTTCAAAGAATTCTTCTTTTATTGCTTTAATACTAGTACTTTCTAGATATTAGAAGACAAGCATGTAGAACTGATCCTATGCAATCCTTGTCGTCCTTGAATTACCGTGTGTCTTGACAGTGAATAAATAAACAAATAAATAAATACATGAACGAATAAAAGAATGAATAAACAAATCTGACAAGAACTGTTTTTCGACCACCCAACCCTAGAAAACCTCCAAGGAAATCTGTTTGACAGTTAAGCCATAAGCAAAGAACGACCAACTTCAGTGGTTACAACCCAAGAAGTTGAGAAAACTTGAGCCGCATTGAGTTCAAGGAATAGTTAGTTCTCATCCGTCCACATTGTAGCTATTTCCACAAGGCCTTTCCTTCTCTGAAAGGGACCTGAAAGAATCAGAAGCGAAAAATAAGACATTAGGACAACTTTGAAGACACTTCCATGTAAGTGTGAGTGAAAGGGAAAGGTTACATCAGCGACATATAAGCGGGAAACACCCTCCTCGGTCACCCAAATCCTTTAAATCATACAAACCTCATCCACGATAAAGCTTAAAGCGCGAAAACAGCCGTCTCTCCTTGTTCCTTGCCGCTGGGAGCGAGGACAGACGACTGTTTTCGCAGGCTATCGCTTGTAGAGTCGTGTTAAAACATAATGGTGCCAAATGGAAAAATAAAACTGGTGGAATCAATCAAAATATGAGAAAAACTACAACAACAACAACGAACGAAAGAAAACAAAAACAAAACAACACCGGAAGTCCAAACTGCGAGCAGATCATCGGAAAACTTCGAAGAAAAATGACACTGTTCTGACTGTTAGCAGTCGTCTAAAAAGACACAATGAAACCGCAAGTTGGACCCAAGATAACGATTATATTTTGTTATTATTCATTCAAAATATTTCCCCGTTTCTGATTGGTTAAAACCACACGCAAACTTCACCATAACCAGCTGCTGTTGACCAAATTTGGAAAGAATTTTGTCATATTGAACGGACGTTAAAAGTGCACCCTGGTTGCAGGTTACTGAACCGTTGACCGAGAAAACCAGGGAACGAGGTTGGGTGGTTTTGGTAGTTGAAACAAAATAGCGGAACTGACGCAGAACATTATACTCGTTTCACGACGAAATATTGTCTAATATAAAAACATCGCAAGAACAGCAAGACCTTGCAGACCTTAATCTTCTTAACTTCCCGATAAAGATGAATTATCGGTATGAACTTACATCGACCGAGGTTAGCATGTTTTAGCTTCTTTTTAAACTTGGAATTATTTTGAACGAATAATAAAACAATTATTGAATTCGGCTTTCGTAGGATATGAAGAATTCTGCAGATCACGGAGGGTGTTATCCACCTCGGCCGACAACACCCTCCTCGATCTACAGCATTCTTCATATCTTACGAAAGCCGGATTCAAACATTGCTAATTGTTCCTTTACAAAAGGTTTCTCTAAACTCTAAACTTTCACAGCCAACATGAACTTCAAAAAACATAGCCCTACCACCCCCCCTCCCCCACCCCCCGCTCCCACGCACACGTTCTTTGGGATTCGTCACGCGTTCTTGCCCCACGAACGTCGTTCGCTGAAGAGGATTGCGTGACGAGCCAAAAGAACGTCTGCGTGGGAGGCTACCAAAAAGACGGACAGGATGTGGTAAGTGCAGTGTGAGACATCAAACAAATGCCGCCTTTTTGTCTGGAGGCTCAATTCTGCAACTGAAGAGACATGTTCCAAACATACGCACAACGTAATTAGAAGTTCAGACTTTTTAAAAACAGCTTAAGAAGTTCACCTTTTTCGATTCTAGACTAGCGGACACGGGGATATACCAACAAAATTGAGTTATGAAGTCAATCTAAAATCTAAAACTTAAATCAAGATAAAAATATCTTGAACATAAAAACGGAAAAAATAAATTTCAAGGATATGCGTGACGAAGTTGAATGAGGAAGCCAAATAACTAAATTTTCGGGGTGGAAAAAGAATAGGAAGCATGCAGAAAAGATTCGCAAAGGGTTTTTTTCCACTGAATTCGGCATTTTTCGTCTAAAAAGGTAAAAGTTAGCGACATCAAAACAAGGCAAATAATTAACGAAGCAGACAAATTGTTTTGCCAAAGAAAATGAGAAGAAAAGAGGTTTCAATTAGCAGCTGTTTGAATTCTGAGAGGCGGAAATTGCCAGACTAAACTTCTTTGCAGACGAATGGAAGAAATTTTGAATAAGTGAATTTTTCTCTCAGTTTGTATACTAGAAAGGAAACATAACGCCTAATAATAGAAGTTATTAGACTAACTGAATGTCGACAGAGAAAAAGAGAACGAATAAAGCGTGCAGTTTTCCTACCACCTGCTGTACTAAACAATCAACGCCTAGCAAATACAAAGCAAGCACGCTGCATAAGAAGGCGACAGAAGTAAATTGTATTGGCTGACGGTTGAGAGAGTGTAAAAAGCGTCTACTCCTGAAAATGATGGATTGCTTTTTGCAAAGTTTATCAAAATGTGCGACGAAAAGGAAAGAAAATCCAAATTCGTACCTTGTCAATGCACATTTTGATAAACTTTGCAAAAATCATCTTCCTGAAAAATACACTCTAAATAACCCTGAATGACCGACTCAAATAACAACCTTAAGCTTATAACCAGATGGTGACTAAGAAAATAATTATTTCTTGGGTACGTTATTTATAGAAAACTTTTCTGAGGTCCATCAAATAGGCTCCTTGTGCGCATGTACACATTAGTTTATCTAGATGCTCTATTTTGCACCCTAATTTTTATTTGCGCACGCGCATTGCACTGAAACCAGAGACCAGTTAAGGGATTATTTGTAGTCTAACCTGAAAACGAAAGAAACATGGCAAAAACCCCTATTTTCCCGACATGTTGAATAACATACTGCAACTTCTTTAACCCCAACATGTACAGCAAATAAATTTTATACTTCTTCACGTGTGGAAGAATGAATATATGAATTTCGTAAATTTGAACCGCGGAATAAAGAAATAAATGCAAAGAAGATCATAGAAGTTTAAGACGCCACTTATGCAGTTGCGAAAAGGATCGTTGCATTTCTTTCTTCACTTGTGTTGGCGCATTCTACTTATAACACGTATGCATATCTTATGAGAGTAATCACGAGTAAAAGCTTTGATATCTTTTGTAATGGCACTATAGGGAGAATTCCTCAAAAAAATAAAAACTTTTTGTCTTTGAGTCATTTTCTTATGACAGGTCGCCGGCCTGAGAAAATAGCCGATATTTTGCAACGCTACCACTGGTTTCCCCTTGAAATTGACGTCCGAGAAACGAGCGCAGAAATTCCATACTGATGACGTGTCACTATCCAGATCTGGGTAGTGCTTCTGATTGGTCGTACCGCGAGGGAATATTTGCTTTAGCTAATCAGAAGCACTACCCAGATCTAAGTAGTGACACATCATCAGTATGGAATTTTTGCGCTCGTTCCTCATTTTCAAATGGTAAACTCAACAGTTTTTATATTTGCTAATATTTGCGTACTAGATTTGCTGAAATCTGGTTACTGCCAAGATCGCAGGTTTTATGGGTCTGACAAGCCTGACAATCACGCCAACGATTCTAGCTTGATTTTCGAAAACGCAGCATGCGAAAATTGAAGCCATTTTGACTGAACAAGGAAGAGCCAAAACACAACTTGAGTTTCTTGCCCTTGATACAACAATAACATTATTTATTTATTGGCATTTCCATGAGTAGATGGCATTGCCGATTACAATATTGATTATGTTAAGGTAAAGGGGAAAAAAAGGAAATAAGATTATTGTACATAATAATAATGGCTATAATTACAAGAAAAATTCTAACTATATTGCAGCTATGTTTAATGTTCTACTTTCACGTTTTTCGAAGGCCAGAAAAATAAAATGGCCAAGTTTCTTGCAGACAAAGGGATCTACATTATTGAAGAGAAAAAGTATCATAACGTTTGCACTCAATGAGTGAAAATTAGGATATTTATGACTTATAGAATCAAGGACATACTGTCTTTCATTAAGGTAAAGAGCATACTTTCGCATGAAGTCACAGTGTTGCTCTTCTTCGATTTCATTTATGGAACAGTATTGACACAATCTGAGATGTTCAGGAATTTTGGGCGTGCAGTATCTCTCGTATTCTATCATTAATTTATGATTGCTTGTTCTAAATTTTGCCACTATGCGTCGGTGATTCGTGTTTTTATAAGGTCCAAGTAAAGAGATTTCTTGTAGTCTTGTTTCAAAAGTGAGTAAAATTTTAGTTTCTTCTTTAGTTAAATGAGGGAGGATTGATGTGTTATAGCTATTTTAAGAATATTTTGTGTTAACTTAGAAAAGTGGAGAGAACGAGAAGGAAAGAAGAGGAACATAAAAAAAGTAATAAAATCAATGGTTGCACTCTTAGGCTCCAATAAGCTTGATTTATTCGGGGGGTACTAAATTGATTGTGACATCGTGCATAAAAAGAGCAATTGATTTGAAATAGACGATGTTTAGAGAGAGGATAACAGTGGAAAAAAATATGACATTCATGATCTGCATAATGGAAAACCTATATCAAACGAGGGCACGCTTTTGCAACAGACATTTGGTAAATATGAGTCACGGCCACTCGGCCCCAGATGCAGTAAATGGTCTGATTCGTGGGAACAAATGTCTGTTTACACTTATGCCAACTGTTTTGATTATTATTATTATTATTATTATTATTATTATTATTATTATTATTATTATTATTATTATTATTATTATTATGTCGCAGTGTGAAACTTTGGAATGCTGTCCACATTATGAGTAGTATAGGGCGCATAGCGTAACCTACACCACTTGAGAAGCTATTCTTAGAAGTAAAAAAAGGTCGATACGAAACCTAATACGATCCTAAAATACATAATGATATGAATCTCTCTACTTAAAGAGCTAATTTAGAATATTATTAAATTCCGATACTCTGTAAAACCTGCGCTAAGACATGATGATATGATTATCTCTAATAGAGGCCTATTTAGAAAATTATTCAGTTTTTACCTCTCATTATCTCTTATATACCTAAACAAGGCCATCATAATGTGATTATCTCTACTAAAAGCTTATTTATAATAATATCAAACTCTAATGTTCTAAAAAATCTAAGTAAAAACATCAGCAAGCTTGTGTTTCTAGATTTCTAGAGAAAAAAAACCCTAAAAACTGGAGTCCTTAGCGCCCTAACTAAGTATTTATCTGAAATGTTCTGGCAATGTTGAAAGTGTTTGAGATGACCGACTTCTGCATCCGCTCAAGTACGCTCCGTGCTCTCGCTCCAAGTAGCTTCCTCACCGACTTCTCTAGGTGTTTAGAGTAACCACACAGTACGTCAATTATTACGTTGTACTGTTCCACCCTGTAACCATTGTATCTCTGCTTCAGCTCCCACATCATGGGCCTATACTTGAGTGTCTTTTCCTCATCTTTCTTAGCTCTGCTCATAATCCATGGGCAGCTCATTTAAGTTGTGCAGACTTCTTTCCTCTCGTGGCTGACAAGTCGCGCGTCGATCCGATTTGCTCTAACTTCGTTGTGCTCTGCATAGATAACAATTATTCACCGAAGTGGAGGTGGCTAGTGATGGATATTTACCGAAGCCGCGTTAGCGGCGAGGTAAACATCCATCACTAGCCACCGACACTGAGGTGAATAATTGTCTTAGTATATACTAAAAAAGTGAGATAACTGAGCCCAAAAATGATGATTTTTAACTCATTTACTGTTGCCTGCAACGATTACAATTTTGGCGCGCAATGACCGAACGGCCGCTGTCGTCGCTTTTTCTTGCCGGCAAATAAAACTTTTGAAGGCATTTGTTTAGCTCTTGCGGGGAAATTTCCTCAAAAGGAGTTGTGAATTCTTTTTGTATTTAAAATCATTCTGTAGTTCTGGTAGGCTGGTTTTGGCATCACCGGTGAGTACCATGGTGGAACCTCTACTATTAACCCATGCTCTCGCAGGAGCTCAAAATACAGAATCTTCAAAGCTGCATTATGCCTGTATAGGTACTTGGTTTGTGCCAGGGAGGAACATCCAGCCAATACATGTGCAACGCTCTCCACTACCTTCCCACATAATCTGCATAGGACTTCGCCGTCGGTGGAGGTTTGCGTCTTCTCCTTTGTGTAGAGCTTCGTAGGTAACAACTGCTCATACAGTTCATACATGCCCGCGATGGTATATGTAGGGCATGTAGCCCAACCTTTTAACCATGCAAAGCAGCTGGTTATGCTTAGGCTCTCATCTTCCCACCTGATACGGAATAACTTTCCTTGCCACTTTTTGTCTTTAGCGATCTCCAAGAACTGCTTCTCTTGAGATTGCTTCAACAGATTCCCAGCTCTCGCTGCAGTTACCACCTTTCCTTCTGATGTAACACACACTGGATTTAGAGTATCAAGCTGAAGTGTGATGTTGAGTTCTTCAGCGTACTTAGCTGCTTCCTTTACGAGCGACTGGTGGCCTGATGCCATGGCGTGTTCTTCAAATTCTCTAACTGCTTCCACAGTCTTATTATTATTATTATTATTATTATCATTATTATTATTATTATTATTATTATTATTATTATTATTATTATTTTATTAATAAAAATAAATGTGGTTTCTACGTACTATTGTTGTCATTGTTGTTATAATGTACCGAGATTACAAGCCACTGTTCAGGAAATGAGCCCGCGCTCAGGCCTCCACCGACCGAGAGAGCAGCGGAAATCGAGCCTACTGTTGTCACTGAATAAGTACCCCCAAGCATTCACCATAGTTTTTACGTTCCAGAGAAATGAATTGTTAGTATCGTGGTCAAAGGGTTTTAGATTTACTTGGTAGTTCAGCAGTAATTCGACGCAACTCCGATTCAGCACCTCCTCGAACTGGCCTGAATTTAATGACTGTTCCGAACATCCCATCTTCTATGAAACCTTCCTGAATAACTCAGCAACGTTTTAGAAATATTTTGCTCTTTTCCAAATCCGATGTCTAGTAAGTTTTGTTTTGAAACATTTTGCACTTTTCGTACCAAAGCATTGGTTTTGGCGGCTTGTAAGTTAAACAGTACTTTTTAAGATGACTTTAGTCATACAGAAAGCCGAGGAAACATAGATCAAAAGTCCAAAGGCGGAAGTTAAGTTTATCTTAGGAAAAAACTAAATTAAGATCCAAAAACAACTCAAGCAATGAATCAAATATTCAAATAAAACTAAAAGAATTTTTTCTTTAAAGCTATTTTATTGTTTTTGGTGATTTTTTTAATATAGAGGAGAAATTTAATATCTCACAAAAGAGCAACGAGGGCAAAAATAAGGCTTTTGAATTTGGATTAAAAAGAAACTCAACTCTTTGGATTGTATGAGACGTGACTGATTCTACAATGAGATAACACTTGAGGAACCGAATCAAATGAACTACACAATCGATAATTTTTCAATCAACAAGGGAACAGATTCGGCAAAAACCGAAACAATTGCGAAAGCTCAGTCGCTCATCAGGTGTAAAGATGACGGCAGATTTTTCAATTTCTGAAGTCAAAGTTGAGCAAAAACAAAGTGAATCAACTGAGATTTGAATGTAAACCAAGCGTCGTCTTTTTCAAGCTTTCGGGACTTTGAATGAAAAGTTTCAGACACACATTCACGTATATGAACGATTGTGTGCAAATCATATTTTTCTGTTGATCCATTGGTGTCCGTATTTCTTTTTATAGTGGTATTTTGTGTGAAAATCTGAGGCCATCACATGTAACATTGATTTAAAACATTTTACATGCACTTTGAAAACAAGCCCCTGACGATACTTTCGTTTTAAAGCTCGAGGGTTTAGCCTGAATTTCTGTCCTCTCACATCGTCTAAAGATAAAAGAAGCATTGTGCTAACTAACAATGCGAAAAGAAATTTTGAAAAATCAATTTCCGGCAAGTAGCCTGGAAAAAAAGCATTTGCAAGGACGGCTCGGAAGCCAATGTGTGAAGAATCTAAAAAAATCTCGTTTGTAAGTTGACAAATCGACAGCTGTCGAAAAGCATATTCATAATTTATACCGGTTAAATTAAAACAAGACAAGAGAGAGATGAATTAAAACTAACACAAGCTAACGTCAAACTTGTCTTTTATTCTCATGTCGACAAAGTACGCGCACAGATTTAGGGACGAACAAAGTTACTGCTGCGAACAGCGGTCGCTTAAGTTGGGAAGGAGTAAAACTCTCGGAAACATTTTGTTCAAAGTAATTCGATTATACCAAACCAAGCCTTATCTCGAAAGAAAGCATAAATATTGCAAAACTTCGAGAGACGCTCCACTCAGTTTAAGAAGGGGAAAACATGTAACACGACAGAGCGACGTATATTTTGGACGTTAAAAATATTCTTTGATTTAGGCATTTTAGTCGACACAGCGCCTTAAAAAGTACTATTACAACTTTATGTGTTTGGAAAACTCGAAGCCTGTGAGGAGTCTGGTGGTATCACCTGTCCACTGAGGCCTAATGAGAGCGAATAAAAAGCGAACGACTTGTTGATGTTTTCTTATGAGCTGGTACAAGTACCACTCGCGTACCCTACTTAAGCTTTAACTGACGGAACTCGTTGGTATTTTCCCCATGCACTGTTATTTTTTGCGAGGGCTAAATACGCAGAGAAAAAAAGGAACTGAATCAAAAGAGATCCGAGAAAAACGAATTTATAGCAATGAGAGATGAAATTAGACGAAGACAACGTTTTAAGGAATGTGTGCGCAAATTTTCGGGCGAACACATAGATTCGAAACATCACTTGGTAAATTATATCTTATATAAATAAAGCTTCTGTTTGTGTTGTGGGTGTTCAATGCTAAAATGATCTTCGTTAGTGATTGCTTTAAAACCACCTCTGCCATTCGAACGAAAGAGATTGAATTCTCTGACACGGGCTTGACAGGATAATATGCAACACTAATAATTTGCCGCTACAAAACGGGAAATAACGTGAACCAAATTATGGTTGAAATTCCGCCCACCCTAGAACTGTGCGGGAGTCTTCCGAGGGGACTGTCCGAGCCAACAGCATTCTTAATGAATACAACAGATTATCCCTTAAAAGTCTCGTTTAACTGGTCCTTAAACCAAAACAAATTGAAGTCTTTTTACGCCGCTGTTGCTGAAAAAGCGAGTTTTTGTCCGAGTCTGTCAGGGTATAACAGGTGAAACGAGGAAAATCACACCGAAGCGTAGTTTCTCATTCTGCATTCACACCCAACGAAGTACCAGTCATTGTCACGTGACCCACCTGTGCCGGCCTCTTTTGATAGGCCACTTGATTATAGACTCGGTTTCTAATTAGCATACGGTGTCAAGGCAAGAGAAGGAAGCCCAAAACCTGAATGATTGAATCGCTTCTAGGCGGTTAAATTTATGGCTGGAAACAAACTTTCGCGTGCACGAGCGCGCCACGCAAGCCGGCTGTAGCGTGAGATTTTCGCCTGAATGAGGCTAGAAAATAACTTAAAGCAGGAGAAATGGCGGACACTCGAAGACCTTCCTCGGTTCCCTCAGAGGACTTCTATAAAACGCGTATGGCCAACTCGAATAATTCGCGCAAGTCTTCTGTACAAGCTGGAAGAGGAACACCACAACTTCTATGTTCCGATCGCTCACTCTTCATCTTTTCAAAGGAAAATATCATTCGAAGAGAATGCAAGAGAATCGTCGAATCTAAAGTATCCTTTGAGCCGTTACGGACACATCAGTAGAAAATGTTTTTTTAGCCTTGGCGTTGTCGGAGTTTGTTGTCGTCTATGGCAAAGTGGAGCGTGCGTGATAAATTCTTTGTCAGTGTTGAGTGTTTTGAAACCTGAGGGGAATTTTTCTGTCCTCTATTTAGTGAGTCTTCGACGCTATTGTGGGATAGTTTTTTCCATATAATTTTATTTTTTGACTTATCTGTGAATTTATGTTCGTATGATATATTCCTTAACTGAAGACAAGCCTTTTGAATATTTTATTCTATTGACTATCTTTGTCAATTGCATCTTACTGGCCGCTAATACTCCTTTGCCCGAAAACGACAAGTCAGACCGAAACATTAAACTAGTAAGTAACAATTTTTCTAGTTTTATCCTTCCTTAACAAAACAGCGAAACGACACCGCACTGCAGTGAGCGAAACTGTCACGACTAGGCCGCTACAAGGACAGAAATAACTTACGCTTGCTGCTATTTATCCTATCTTTCAGGAAAGCGCCGAAGTATATTTATTAGCGATATTCTGCCTAGAAGCTCTTTTAAAAATTATAGCCCTGGGATTTGTGCTACACAGCGAATCATACCTCAGGAACGGATGGAACGTGTTGGATTTCGTGGTTGTAGTAACCGGGTTAGTACGTATACAGCATGTGTGTGTGTATATGCAACATAATGTCAGAGAGCTATATTCATCGGTGTATGTCGTTGTAATTTTCACTGATAAATTTCAATATTTAAACAACCATTAAAATATGTAGATTTGCCTTGGAAAAAAATACTTTGATGGAAAAACATTGGCTGCAATTTGTCTGGACTGGGAATTGATCAAATTTCGCTAAACGCGGATATTAAGCTTGAAAAGTGCACCGATCGGTAACGGAAACCGATCGGACGAGAGCGCGCTCTTGACAACTCTAAAGCACTAAGCAATTATACTAGCCGTAAACATGACAACAACTACGTTGAATTAAACGATATTGAATCTGATCCACGCTCCACAAAGCACAGTGCGTCACTATAGCCTGTGTTAAACTGGCTCGCTTGCACGACTTAACGCATCGAAGAAAACATAGTCTAAAAGTAACGAGAGAAAGTCGCTCAAGCGAGACAAAAGACTCAGTCACGCATACACAGTATAATACTGATAATAATAGCATGGCTCTAGTAAAAGTTACGAGTATTCTTTTGAAAGCTGACCGTAAGCCGATTGTTACAGCCATGCGCCTTGTAGATGGGAAAATTGTATTTGTATTAACCGATTATCTGTTCGCTCGTACGTTGCGGGTGTTGGAATTTTCCATTTAAATTTCACGCGAATCTCCTTAAATCGTTTTAAACCAGGCGTTGAGAACAACAACCAAACTTCGTTTAATCGTCTAATGCGCTATTATTCCGTCGAAAAACGTCGTCTGCGTACAGTTTCGACTGAAAAGGATCGGACCAGAGCGAGCATTCCACAGCGCAGAATAATTTTATATCAAAACTTCTGCCTCGTTTAAATTATTTAAAGTCGCTGAAGTAAGTAACCGTGATGTATAAAAAGTCAACATGAGAAAACGAATCGGCCACTATTTGACGGAGGGTCCGCTATTTCCTTCAAATTGAAAATAAATGGGCAAATGACTCTAAAGAAAACAGTAGACAGACATTTCAAGCGATTTAGAACAAGCTGAGGTTTTACTCTAGCCCTCAATTAAACAGCAATATCTCTGAAAGCAAGCAGTAACGCTGCACGCGACTTAAAATGAAATACAAATAAAGTCAATCTACACGGGACGACGCATTTCTTTCTCAGCACCTCTACAACAGGTGCATGTTGAATTCTCGCGCCAAGTGTATTTTCCCGAGAACAGATTACAACGAATAATCGACTTATGAATTGTGTACTATAAACATGGTAATTCTTTCGACGACGGTATAAACATGACTCGCTGAAATCTACGTTCACTTTAACAAGCAAAAATTCTGCAGTATCTATGGCAACAGGAATGTCATAATCCAAATGCGTTAAAAAGCCGGGTTTAAGTAAAAAACACTAATCGCGTTCATTGAAAATTTTCCGAAAGAGTAACTTGAGTTAGAAGACGTATTGAATCCACGCGTAACATTAACACTTAAGCCAATGACTCATTCCAGAGGAACGCGGTTGCGACATTGTTTTAGTTTTTGTTTTATCAAAAGTCATTGGGAAATCGTGCGTGAAATTGTAGCTAGGGTAAAATGCCAGAGCCAAGAAGTATGTCACGGCCAGTTCTGGTGGTCAAACAACTTCAAGTTTCATATTTTTCTTGTTCTAAAACCAATTGTTGACAGAACGGGTAATTAATAATTCAAAACTGCAGGGTGTTCGGCAGCTTCACAGTTTTCGTCCAGTACACCTGTCAAAATCACCTAAGTCAACATAAAAAAGTTGCCATTTTATCGCTAAAGTAGCAAACTCTGTTTCGTAATCCGTTACAAACAACTTTCGCCAAGTCTTTAGTTGACAGTTCATCATTATTTCAAAGAGAAGCGAATGCTATCTGAATATTTACATTACAAAAACGATTTTTATGTAAATGCATTTTGCATCATTTCACAAAAACTTTCACAAAAAAGAACACGCGTTTATTTCGTTTTCCGCTCTCGCCTGAAATTACCTGCGGGTAATTTGAGTCTAATAAAATTTTATAAACAAAACCCTGCAAATGTTTAACTTGTATCGAAAAAATGTTAAACAGAGAAAGTTGCCTTCCTTTGTAGGTAAATGGCCGAAAAGTAAAGTTCCTTAGCCACTATCATATAATTAATTGACAAATTTTGGCCACTGAGCATCGATTCATGGCATAGAAGTTTACCTTTATCGCCCGATAGTGTCAATAATTTTGTCTTGTTTACATCAACTTAAACTAAACTGTGTTTGTAGAAATTATAAAACTGCTGTATGAAATCTTTTAACCAACATGGTACTATTTCTCAATTCGCTTAAACAAGTGTGAAATGCAAATACGCCTACAGGTAGTTATTACGTCTGGAACATTTGCTAAAGTGTCACTTTGAACAATTAAGTCTGAAAAAATATGAATTTTTTTTCTTGTACATGTATAATAAAGTTGAAATTTGGAGAAGCTACTTCTTAACTTAAGAGAAGCTTATACATATTTGGTAGGTGTTTAGAGTGACTCTTGCAAAATATTATTGATATTCAGTGAAAACTTTGAAAACAAGATGGCTTTAATCCACAATTATGAAAGGACAAAGCCAGGGCATTTAACCAGAACAACAGCAACACACAGAGAGGGAAAGTTCACAATGAAGTACAGACTGTTAAACTGTACTAGCAACAGTTTTCTGCTCAGTGTATAAAGTTGGAAACGAAAGAAAAACGCAGCATGAATAATTACACCAAATAGAAAATTACATTGCATTTGCCGACTGACATTAATTTTCTTTAACAGTTGCATCATCATCATTAATATTCTGAGCACACTTTATGGACATCTTTTTAACCCAAGAAAACACCGAAAAGTGCACTTGTCTTTCAAAATAAAATTGAAACCTCTAATTAATAGAAAGTATATATATTAAGAAAGTTTAGTCAAAATTTAGTAGGCATGGTAACAGGAATTTTAGTTAGAAATGTGGTATTAAATGTTACAAAAATACCCTAATTACAACTAGCATTAACGGCCGTGGTGTTGCATTTGTTTTAAAAATAAATTATAGATTGTTACCTTTAAGACAATTCCTAAGATCTTTAATGAAATAAAAAAAGAGAAATTCGTTGAATATAAATTTGCAAAAAAATAGTAATATCATAAAAAATGGCACAGTTTAAAGGTAAAATACTTTCTGTGAACAGTTTCCATAATTACACACCAGTTATAATTTTACTCATTGCAGTTATTAGTAATTATTATTTATTGTTGGTAGTACAATCACCTGGAAACATTGATCAGGGTTGTCAAAAGTAGCCGGCTGCCGGCGAAAATCGCTGCCTACTTGGTTAGTATTGGCCAGCTACTCTGCTTAGCATTTCTTTGTGGATGGCGTTTTTTAAATAAATATCCCAGGCTTGGCCACTTACTTTGACAACTCAGCCGTCTACTTCAAAACTTTCTGACAACCCTGATTGATGGATTTCCATACAGCATTGGCAGATGTATGTATAGAGTTCTATAAGAAATTAGTAAAATCCAACTAGTGGTCTATTATCAATGCTGCATTCTGAGTGGCTGAGCTACTAATAGACTATATGTTATAGCCCACTAGTAGCAAAAAGTGTGAACTTTTTGCCAGCAAAAAAGGATTAAAGTCTAGCTTTAACTAGCTAAAAGTTTTTTGACCAACTAGTTGGATTTTACTAAAACAATTATTCCTCTTGCCCTCATAGCCTCTGAGTCAATAGCCCATTCGGCCTTCATCCTTGTGGGCTATTGACTCAGAGCCCATTCGGGCTTGAGGAATAATTGTTAAATAATGTCATTCATAATCAAATGGATAGCTGTAATGAATAAATTCTAATGCTTTTTTTTAACTAAATTTAATGGTTCTTTATCAAATGGTCCTTTAGTACTATTACAAGCCTAAAGTGCCTGTTCACACAGTAAAAAGGCTTGCTGAATTTCCGTCTACTTTACAGAAAACTGCATAATATATTAATGAAAACTGCATGTAGGGTATATGACATTGTGACAAACAAATGTGCGCATAAGAAAAATTTCTCAAAGTTTTAAATTCGCACAACATAATTAAAAAAAGCTCTTTAATGGCAAAAAGTGAAAGCTGTTTGAATTGCAGCCTAATTGAAGGCTAGTTTAAAAAGGACAATGCCTTCTATGAATGTTTTCCACTATTGCACAATTGTAGTTATAATTCATTGCACTTGCACATGCAAGTTATTCATTATTATTTACATTAACAAATTATTGGTTATTAAATCACCTAAACCGAGATGGATTTTCATCAAAAGTTGGCACACATTACTTGTAAGCAGAAGTTAACCCCAAGCAAAATACATGTAATTTAGCAAACAAAGTGCTATTAGCAAAACAGTAATTTAGCAGGGATGGCTAAGGAGAATGAATTCAATAAAACTGCTCTTTTAAGTAAACCGTTCTTAGTAATTAAATGCCTAAAATGCTTGTTCATACAATTACAAAGGCTTACATGATTTTACCAATAATTTATGGATAGCTGCATAATATATTAATGAAAACTGCATGTAGGATAGACCATATTTTGATAAAAACATATGCATTTAAGTAAATTTCCAAAATTATAAATTGGCAAAGAATGGAAAACTAAGGCCAAGGACAACAAAAGAACTGTAAAAGAGATCTTAATTAAGTAAAATTTGTCTACTGGTCAATTCAAACTCATTCAGACTAACTGGAGAAAGACATCAAACTTCATGAACCTAATAAGCTCAGTTTGGTTTGGATCATGAAAGTTTGATGTTCAGCTTTTGTCTTTTAAAACATAGTATTGAAACAAGTAAACTAACTTTTCTCTGACCCAAGTTAAACATCCCTCACCAAGTTATGACCAAAATTAATATGCTTGCAAAAAATACACAGCTACCATGACATCTAACCACAACTCGAAGTTTTCTTTTCCATGTAGTTTTGATTATTATTTACAACCAATAACTGAGTCCCAAACATTTTGAGCTCATCCTTGTACAATTCAATCTAATGTCCTTTTTTGCAAAGACATTCAGAAATAAAAATCACATGGTATTTCCTTGCACTAACAATAAACTTCTCTTTGCCTCCCGGAACCTAAAAATTATAATCAGCCTTGCCATATTTTGGTTCTCCAAAACAGCATTTATGTTTTGCTTGTCTAGAAAAGTGATGATCCCAAGAAAATAAACAAAGTATGTACATGTACTAAAGGACCACCCTCCCCTGCCCTATCCATAAAGGAATGAACAGCTACAGTGAATGAGTTCTAATACTCTTTTTTAGGAAATGGATTTTTTGAATTGCATGCTTAAAATGCTTATTCGTACAGTTAAAAGGCTTGTTGATTTTACTACTTTATGTAATGACAACTTCATGCAATACAGCAACGTTTTGCCTATCTAGAAAACTTATGATCCCCTGATAATACGTGGATGTAATGTTTTTAGCAGTGTGATAGGTATACAGCAGTGATTTGACAATATTCTCTGCAAATTAATCACCATCATCATTGATCTCTCTTGGTAGTAAATTTTCACAACATTGTAAAAGATTTCCTCATATAAAATATTAAGACATAACCTGGACAAACTTCTTCTAGTACCATACCCAAAATACCCATCACTGTCCTTGTTTGGATCACTACTTGTATAAAATGTAAACAATAATTTATACAGTGTACTTCCCAGCCTACTTTAAAATCATCTGTAATGGTAAAATGACTGCTGAATTACAAACATTTTCAACAATCCGAAAGACTACCCAAAAGCAGGGTGTTCAATATGCATTGGAGATCAAAGAATTCTCTGTTTACTACACAGACTAACGAAAACCATGCAAAAGTGACAGTCCTTTTAGCCTACCACTTCAAACTTTTGGAAGCCATTTCTTCAGGAATTCTAAATAGGCTTTAATGTGTTTATTTCTTTGTTTCAAAAAAAACCCCTGAAAGTTCTTTTTTTTCTTCTTTACAACTGGCACAGTGTCCAATTGATGTATTTTTAGACATGAAGGACAAAGTTTTAACATGCAATGGTTACATGCACAAATTCACCACCTTTGAGCCAAAGGAAACCTTAGCCTAAAGCTTAATGTGATGTAGGTTCTTCAAGAGCCAAGCTCCCCAGTTACAGAAAGACCAATACCATATCTCATAAGAAACCATCAAGCAGAAATTGTGAAAATACTTTTGTTATCTGTAACACCAACTGCAACAAATTAACTTAGTAGTTACTTTCAATCTTACCTTCCAAGACTTAGTACCACCATGGGAATCATGTGATAGGTTTATGGTACCTTATCTGAAACTAAAAAATAAACAATGTAAATTTCCTTAAAATCATTGCACCAATTTTTGTAACTGGCAACTAGAAAATCACTAGATTTCAGCCCTGAATTTTAAGGATCCCGCTTATGAAGAATAATAATATTTTTAAAAAATCTTAACCTGTTCTTTACGCTTATACATAATTTTTTTCTCACATTCATGACAAATGTTTTGACTATTAAAGTTTTTAATTTCAGCCTTTTGAGCCTGCCAGAACTCCAAGTTTTCAATGCTGGGAGTCTAAAGGCTCTAAGAGCAGCAAGAGTGCTAAGGCCACTCAAGCTAGTATCAGGAATTCCAAGTAAGTCAACAAAATATGTTAACATATTTACAGTCAGGCCTGTATTACCCTTTCATGTCCAGAGTCAATTATGGAATCATGAAATGCTGTTCTACAATCCTGGACAAAAAGTGTTGGGACAGTTGTACAGTTCGAACACTTTTGAACACAGGCGAAATTGTATCCACACACTACTAACACTGCACGTCCCTACCCTCTCCCCACAGATCTTTCAACATTGTATTGAGTGTGGAAGGGGGAGGGGATAAGGATTCGTAAAATGACAGCACTGCTTTTTACGACACTACTTGTGACACACATAGAATTGCAGTTATGCTCTGACTGTCCCAAGGACTTTTGTCCAGGATTGTAGCTTTTGAGTTTGGATGAAATCATGTGGCGTAACCATTTACATGAGACCTCTTAACCCTTTAAGCCCCAGTATCCACATACAAATTCTCCAAACTGATGTCCATACATTTCCTTAAGGAATTAGTTGAGAGAATTTGATGATAGATCGGGGCATTTTCTCTCAGATGATCATTTCATTAATTCTCATAACTTATCTCTTGACAGTGTATGGATATTGTTAGGAGAAAATTGATGTTGGTCACTATTGGAACTTAAAGGGTTAATCAGTTCTTTCACATGGTAATACATGTATTTATTGTGAATGTTGCCAGGTTTTGAGTCTGTGCATGAAATCCTGTGGTGTGACCATTCAAATGAAACCTTCTCAGTAGTACTTTCAGATGGTACTATTTATTGTGAATGCTGCTCTAAGTTTTGAGTCTGTGCATGACATCATATCGTGTGACCATAGAAACTGAATCTCCTAAGTGCTCAGCACATGGTACGATCCATTTAGCTTGTAGCTCCAACAAAAAAAACTTTTCAGCAGTACATTCACATGGTACTGTTTATTTAGAATGTAGTTTTAACTTTTGAGTCTGTGGATAAAATCTTATAGTGTGACCATTGAAATGAAACCTCTTCAGATGTACTTTCACATGGTACTATTTGATTCAGTATGCTGTTCTAACTTTTGAGTTTGTACATAAAATCCTATGGTGTGGCCATTCAAATGAAACCTCTTCAGAAGTACTTTCACATAGTACGATTTATTTACGAGTAGCACAGCTGTACACTCTATGTGGTTTTAAGCCTCTTGTGGTTGACATACTTGTGACCAGTGTTTTCCACCCACTGGGAATGACTTTGATTAATCAGGAACAGAATGCAATATTGGAATTAAAAGCCAATGTTAACATTGATAACTGGCAACACAGTAAGCCAAATGTATTTTTAGTGGACTTGCTATAGACAATTCTTCCACCGAGTTACAGATTCTTCTTCATATTTAAAACTTTTCATTAAGTGAACACAAATAAGGTCAGCTGTTTTAATCTACAAACAGTTGTTTACATTTTGTCTTATGCCCTTCAAACTTCAAATGTTAGAAGTCAAAACATTTCATGTTTGCTTCAATGAAAACATGTTTTTCCATCATGTGCCCATGTTGTGCTTCAATTTTACCCTTGGTATAGATTTTCTTTTCTGTTTTTTGGTGGGGAGGGCATGGCAATGCACGATAATGTGAATGGAAAATAATAATTGAACCAAGAATTTGGGGGAGAACGGTGAACCACAACAACCACACTTAGATAAAAATGGCAATAGGGAGGACTTTGTACAAATTAATTATTTTAAAATTTGTGTTAGTATTAATTGGTGCAAGTCAACCAAACTGCAGCAGATGAAGTGACCTGAATTCCTATGGGTTGCATCAGATGCACCTTTGAAAATGAATATGTCTCGCAGGGTTGAAATGGAAGTTGACTTGTTTATTGGGCTATCGCCTTTTATAGCAATACCTCCTACCCCCCTTCCCATCCCCTGTTTGAGGACTTACCTTTTCTTCTTACCCCTGAAGATTAAATAAAGTTGTATTTACTCCTGAAGACTTGCATAAGATATAGGTCCACCCACTGAAGAATATGGGTCTACCCCTGAAGAATTTCGTGAAAATTGTAGCTTTACCCTAAAATAATTCCATATTTTTTTTCTCTATTCCCAAAGGAATCCTCAATTTCTATTATTATACCGAAGAGCTCCATTTGTACTCACCCAGGGGAGGAGGGATGAATGTTAAATGCGACAGCCCATTTCAGGCCTGGGGTAACACTAAGTAATATTTTGTGCAAGATGTGTCACAACAAACTAATTGCTGCAAGTTGTTGGCCTACAATGTTGCGTCCGTTTGCAAAAACCAGTTTCCAACTTTGCGCTACAACTCCCAACAACACGCAACAACATGCAACTAGTGTGCAAACGGACGCAACATGTAACATACAACAATGTTGGGAGTTGTTGGCCTACAATATTGCGTCCGTTTGTAAAAACCAGTTTCAAACTTCGGCTCAACAACTCCCAATAACCTGCAACAACATGCAACAAGTGTGCAAACGGACGCAACATGTAATATCCAACACTGTTGGGAGTTGTTGGGCAACAATGTTGCGTCCGTTTGCACGTAACATTAGAGTGTCTTTCAAAGGTTAAAAAAATCACAAAATTCGACCTAAGATTAGATTACAGGAATGCCCGTGACGTATCCAGCCATGAAATTGTTTGCTTTCCAGTGAACGGTTTCCCCTAATTATGAATTTATAATTCAATGAATTGTTTAGGTAAATTTACGGCACCTATAAAAATATACATACAAAGTCTCTATTAATTATCATCTTAGAAGCTTAAAGACAATAGTCAGAGCATAAAAGAACAAAAGAATTGCCAGATTTTGTCCATTTCAAAACAACGCAATGAAATGAGCAGCGATCGAAACTCATGATCAACCGGAAATCTTCACACTCACCTACATTATGAAATTCTTCACATCCTATCTTGATTTAAAGAAATCAAACATTGCTTAGAAGAACACTGGCCAAACCTTGGTGGTTTGGACGACTTAAAATATGAGAAGTTCGCAGCGCCACGAAGCGACAGGCAAAGCGATGGAATGCAAGAAAACCGAAGCACTTCGGGACGGGACGATATATGAAACCACAGTAATAGTCGTACAGCGGAATCCCAAAGAAATCAAAATGGCGGCTGTACGCTCCATGTTGCAGAAAGAGTCAAAATTCTAATACGTTTAGTTGTTGGGGAAGTAGAAAAACGTTTCAGAATGTCAAAAGCAAGAAAAATGTTAGTCTATTTCGTGTATTTAACTTTTGGGAGGACTTACTTCGAAGTAAATGCTAAGTAAATGAGGTTAGTGAAATCTCGTTTTCATAAATTTAGTTTTATTGACTGTTGGGGTGTTTGTTTGTGTATTTTCGCAGGTCTTCAAGTAGTTATGAAGTCCATCATGTGTGCTATGGTGCCACTTCTGCAAATTTGTTTACTCGTAGGATTTGTAATTATAATTTATGCAATCATAGGATTAGAATTTCTCAGTGGAAAATTCCATTTTGTTTGCCACGAAAATACAACAGGTGAGTGTGACAAAAAAAATCGCAAAAGTAACCCCCATATTTCCTACTCATACACTATTATGCTCACTGTTTGTTTAGGGTTATTCGCCAGGGGTAACATAAATGTTGACCTCAAGAAACTAATTCGACATACAGTGTAACCTTATACCTGTCAATTATAACGCCTTAGTGAGCCCTCTTTGTTGGGGAGGGTAAGCCCCACAGAGAGGGCACTAGTTGCCTTATTCGGCCTAGATGGGTATGTGAAATGCTGAATACATGAATTTCATATATTTGACCTGCAGGATGAAGAAATTTATGCAGAGAAGATTATCACAGTTAAATAGTATCCAACTTATGCAGTTGTGAAAATAGAAGCCTGAAAAAATTCAGGCTTTCTGGGATTTGAACCCCTGCCCTGCAGCACTCTAACCAATTGAGTTAGCAAGCCAAATGGGAGATGGTCAATAAATTATATTATCATTCGAAGCAAATTTTTCATTCTTTTCATTGGCCGAGAGACCACCATGTGACCTGCAAATAACTGCCTACAAATAATGGTCTGCTCATGCGCAATGCCATCCAACTGTTTGGCTGCAAATAATATTCTGCTTATACATAAAGGAAACCGTGCTTTTCTCCTTCTTGCGATTGCTCTTGTGTGAAAATGGCAGATCGCTTCGTTTCCCAAGGATATTCATTAAAGAAAACAAACTCGTAATTTATATCGTGATTTGTCACTGTCTCACAGATCAATTATTTTCCTCAGCCTTCGGCTTTGGCGAATAGTTGATCTGCTCGCCACAGACAAGTCACGATATTTTGCTCAACCTCGTCCAATAATTGTTAATTATTTTTTAGTATATACTAAAACAGAGGGTTTTTTGCTCTCTGATTGGCTACTCACTCGGGATATCCAGTGCTATTAACCCCAAACGAAGCCAAACTCATGTAAGTTACAAGCAAAATGGCTTCCTGGTTGGCTGCCGTAACAAACAATGAAATTTAAGTTAAATTTTTTTTTCTACAGAATAGTTTCAAATAGAGGAATAAATTTGGGTTGAATCGCTGTTTTTGTGAAAGTAACCTGAGGAATTACCAAAAGAGCTCAGCATTGCATTTTACCCTGATTCACATATTTTCATGTTTTCGAAATCGCACAAGTCTACTTGCATTTATTCAATTGTAGGGTGTATAAGGGTCATTTGCAAAATGAACAAGCGATGAAACCTTTCTGTGAACATCCAAAAAGTAGCACATTTGTCTGTATAAAGTTCAGTCTTCACTTCGTGCATAATTTTTACCCCTTTTTTAGGAATTCCAAGATATCTAGAAATTCCTCCAATAGATTTCTGTTAAGCTTCTGTTAAGACAAGTACCCGAAGTATGTGCATTGAAGAGATTTTCAAAGTTTAGGTTAATAAGGGATGAAATTCTATATAAAGCTAAAACTGTCATGATGTCATTACCTTGTGATATTTAAATTCCAATTGCCAAAAAAATAATATCATAATGCAGTTTAGTCTATGTGTAATACTTGTGTTATAATGGTTTTTCCATAAAAGTCAATTTTTTAAGTGTAAGAGATTCAAATATGGAATGTGTCGCTACAAAATTATTGTATTGAGCCACCTTAACTTTGCGTTTAAGAATACTTAATGACTGAATATCGCGCAATTCAGCGGGCAGAATAGCTGAGGATAGCTAATTACAGAAATCCACAATGCCACACTCCAGAATAAGCCCTGGAAACAGAACGCTTATGTTTTGTGCTTATTAACCCTTTGAGTCCCAATCGTGACTAACATCAATTTTCTCCTAACAATATCCATAGACTGTCAAGTGCAACATCTATGAGAATTAATCAAATGATCACAAACAGAAAAATCTCTGATCTTTTATCAGTTTCTCCCAACTAATTCTGTAAGGAAATGTATAGAGATCAGTTTGGAGAATTTGTTTGTGGATATTGGGGCTTAAAGGATTAACCTTAGTTGTTACAGGTCAAAATTAATCAAGACTAGGAGAGAGACAAAGAAAATTGAGAATCAACCTGTAAGAATTTAAAGTGAACTTAATTTTTTTGAAAGTTAATTTTGACCTGTAACACAGACATAGATAAGTATTGCATGCAGAAAACAGAACCTGAATCAGACTTAATTGGAGCACCTCCTTCAGCCCTATACTAAATGAATTTTTTATGGTTATCTAGGTACATGGCAAATTGATACTTCAGGTGGTGACCCTACGATCTGTGATCCTGGTGGTAAGGGAACACAATGTAAAGTGGGTCAAAACTGTTCAGAGTTCTGGAAAGGACCTAATTATGGAATCACATCATTTGACAATATATTTGCTGGATGTTTGACAATATTTCAAGTAATTACTAATGAGGGCTGGACAGACATAATGTACTGGGTAAGTAAACTTGTACATGAAAATTATTTTACGCTCCTCTTGTTGTCTGTAATTCTAATCTCCAGGTTGCTATTACTCATTCATGGTAGCGACCTTTGTTCAGACTTCCACTGAGATTAAATGGACTGCATAGAGCACATGTTTTGACCTTCTTTCACTTACAGTCTGATCATGCCTGTTTTGACCATCTGCCATGTGAACCTTATGTAGAGCCCAGCCGAAGGGATGTCGAAGGGATGTCTGAAATTCAGATGAATACATTTTCACCGATTTCCGTAACTATCAATCGATAAAAATCACTTGACTACTGACAATTTTTATCAATTTTCAATTTTTATCTATTAACTACTCAGGGATGTAACTTCACCTGTTCCCACAACTGCTACACCAAAGTTATTTTGAAAAGGTGGCAGATCTAAATCATGAAAAACTGGGAGCCTACAAACCTGGCCAATATCAGCCATCAGAACGAAGATTTTTACCCTGGTTTTAAAGAAAAGATAAGATTTTTTTAACTTAAAACTGATAATTGTTTGATCCTTCAACTCTCAATTGCAACTCAATTGTCAGCAAATTCACTGTTTGCATGAAATCCGTTTTCATTTTTGGATGAACGGAAGAACAGATGTATCTTCTGTTATAAATTGATGAAATTGGTGAAATCAAGATAAATTGATAAATGAAACAATTGTGTCATCGATTTCTACCAATTGATCAATACAATCAATATCAATTTTTATTGATTTATCAATTGATGAATGGTTTTACCAATTTTTATCTATTGACTACTCCAGGTAGTTCATTAATGTAATTAACAAAGCTAGATGTGTGAAGTTGTGATTGGTGTGATTTTATTTTCCTTGTAGACATTTGATGCCTACGATACCCATGGTTATTTCTTCTGGATATATTATTACTCTCTTGTTATAATAGGATCATTTTTTATGCTTAACTTGGTTCTTGGTGTTCTTAGTGGGTGAGTGTCATGAACAGCTATTGTAGTGGGTAGAAAAATGGAAAAAGAAGGCAAGGGAAAGGTGTAATAGAGTGTTTTCACTTTATGTCACGGCGGCCATATTGGTGTCCCAAAACAGCGAAACAGTCGTCATGTTGGTGTCCTAAACCAATCCTGTGAGAGTGGAACTCTTTCTTATGCAAACGCTTTCTTTTGTTCCAATTAATTTGCATATAGATGCTGGCCGCTTGAGTGAAAACACTCTATATTGTTGTATGATGAATTATAGTCAAACAATAACTGCTGAAAATAGTGCATAGAATTATTTTTACTACTTCAAGAGTGGAAGGTTCTTTTGACTAAATGAAGTGACAGGGGAATAGCTCAGTCGGTAGAGTGTCTGACTACAGGGCTGAAGGTTGCAGGTTTGATTTCTGAGACTGATCCATACTCGGGGTCACAAAATTACTTATGAGATGAAGATAGTACCTTTGGCTTGCCCTGCAAATGGCTTTACCTTCATACGGCTTAGATTACCACATAAAATGACAGCCCCATCTCCAGTTCATCTGCCACCTGGTTAGCTCTTTAATCTGGAGAGTGCCGGTCTGCTGAGCAGGAGGTCGTGGGTTCAAACCCTGGCCAGACAAACTCTTAGGGTTCTTAAATAACTGAGAATAAAGTGCTGTCTTTGTAATGAAATCTGCAAATGGTTCTGTCTTGTTGGATGTAAAAGAAATTACCACACCACTGTTCGAAAAAAGTAAGGGGCGCAGACCCAAGTAGTGTGGTCAATTTTTCCTAGGCTGGGTGGGTTATCTGTTAGGAGAGATCTTAACCCTTCAAGTCCCAATATCAACATACAAATTCTCCAAACTGATCTCCATACATTTCCTTTAAGAATTAGTTGAGAGAATTTGATGTAAGATCAAGGCATTTTCTCTTTGGTAATCTTTGTTAATTCTCATAACCTTATCTCTTGACAGTGTATGGATATTGTTAGGAGAAAATTGATGTTGGTCACTATTGAGACTTAAAGGCTTAATATAAGGATAACCTCATGATCCTCCGTCAGGTGTAATAATGACTACCTGTAAATAGTGTATGTATGTATGTGTGTCTGTGTACAGACACACACAGTAGTAGGAGACGTAAAAAAAGTGTCCTCAATTAGCACTTTTGTACTTAATACATTGACCTTCAAATAAAGTGCATCTTTTTATTATTTCTATAAGGTAAATACAGAACTTAAAACAGTTTGCTTCATTTCCACCAATCGGACAATGATATCCATCTATCTGCCCCAATTTATACCTAATTTTCCTTTTTAGTGAATTTGCAAAAGAGAGAGAAAGAGTAGAAAATCGGCGAGCGTTTCTTAAAGTGCGTAGAACACAGAAAATGGAGAGACATCTTCATGGTTATATTGACTGGATCAGTAAAGCAGGTATTGTTCAATCCAAACTCCTACAACTCACCTCTGTGTTCTGTGTTTGTGGTAAATTTTAAATCAAATGCATTGTATGGTGTAGACCCTATTACATGTATATTGTAATATAATATTTCTGTATATAATTATTACAAATGAGCATTCGGAATAACAAGGATTTCTTTTGTCCCAGTTTTAAATTTAGGGATGTATGAGGGCCACCCCCTGTATAGTAAACTGCTCTAGCTTGCAATCACCACAACCCAGCCATGAACCCCATGCGCAGTCATCCAAGAATCTGTCACAGTATTATTATTATTGGCCCTTTCATTCCTAGCAGTAGCCATAGGGCAAAAATTCAATTCAATTTATTTTTGTAAAATTCTGTGAAGTTAATAGCACTATGCAAAATTTCAGCCAAAGACGTTTCATTTGTATGTGTAATCAAATGGTGACGAGTGAAATTAGGGAATAATTTCACGCGCGTTTTGTCCAAATCCTTACAATTTGTTCCCTAAATTATTCCTAATTTCACGAGTATACCATTTGATTACCTATTAATATCATGGGTGACGAATTATGTTAGCAATCTTGGATTTTTGACATGTTTATCCTCGATAGTATTGATCGAGAACTCCACTCTCTTGTACGGTTAGAGCTTAAATTTTGGCATAAGTTTAGAATTTTTCAACAAAATACCTGTTAGAATCCTTCTTGATGTGCGCTTTCATGTATTCAGGTTTTCTAAAGTGTCTTTTTATGCCTTGGCATCTTCATTCATGACATTTTAAAACTTTGTTGCCATCTTGACACTGAGACGTACCGAAGGTTGCCATTGCAATTTTGTAATTTCACATGTGAAATTACAAATTATTGCTGAAATTTTGTGCCAAAATCAAGGAGTCACCTATGATATTGGATTGGTAACACCACAGGATTTCGCTCTCAGATTTAAAAGTTAGACTGCGACAAATCATCCCACCGTGACTTGGTCCAGAGTGAAAGGGTTACCAACCTGACAAAGAGATGGCAAGGAAAGTAGATATAAAGCATTAACACACAGACTACTAGTAAAAGCTCCACCTAAAATGTGTACCAAGCTACACTGCAGTACACCATAAAGGATTAAAGATTCTAAACATATCAGGACATTCTGTTGCCACTGGTGACTAGAGAGATATGAGATTTTCTTTGTTGTTAAATTTTGCTTCAGTTGCCTTAAATGATTGTTAATAGCGATAATAAATTCAAGTACCCTCAATTCCATTTTGTTGGACACCTATGTAAAACAAGCTCTTCCCTAAATTGGACTCTTAGAGTTCCATGTGTTCCCCGTTCATTTCATTTGACTCAGTCTTTACAATGCACACCTGTGTAGACCAAAGATGGCATCCTTAAATGTAATGCAGGTCTCAACATGATCCATCTCAGAAAGAGTTAGTATATAAGGTTTAATTCTGAAAGTTATGTTAAAATCTCAACAGAGGATCTAATGTTAGAGGAAGAAGAAGAAGAGGATAGAGATAGAAATGTGGATGTAACAAGAAGAAGAAATCTTGATCGAGTTGAAGATGGAGATGTTGCCATGACAGCTGTGGTACTAACTGGACAGTCTGGACGCAGACATAGACTAAATACAGGAAAAAAGTGAGTGCTTTCCACTTGAAAGAAAAGGAGATTATGTAGCCTGTTCACAGACCCTCTATTTTCTCTTCAAAGTCCGTCGAGTGTGGGTAATAAAATATAAACCACAGGGGATTTATTGACCGCCAGCGCAAGGGGTTAGTGGTGGGAGAAGGAACTTTATTTTTCTTTCTCGTGTTCTGTGCTTGTTCTCAGGAGCTCACTGATGTTTTTAAAAAGAACGAAAAGAAAAATAAAACAATGTCTGTGTACAGGCTAGAGATTATGGAGCCACTTTGGTATGCTCCCTGCCATCTTTTTGTAGGATTCCCTCATGCCTGGCAGTATCCCTGCGCCCTCAGTCTGAAGAATGCACAGGCACCTGTCGCTAACCAAGGGGGAGGAGGAAAGAGGAACAGTTACCTATATACCGGTTCTTTTGGATGCAATGTTCTGCCCCATCCCCCTCCCCCACAAGGGTGTCTTTTGGGAAATTTGTGTGGGGGCTGGATGATTTCCTTACCCTATTTCAGATATGAGCTGCTTTTCCTGGAGAGACAAAAACATATACAGTCGACTCTCTCTTAACGGATTCCTCTATAAGACAGACACCTCTGTAAAACGGACACTTAGAGTTGGTCCCTGCCTTTGTTTATTCCCTTTATTTGACTCTCTATAAGACGGACACCTCTCTAAGATGGACACTTAGTGCCGGTCCCAAAGGTGTCCGTCTTAGAGAGAGTTGACTGTAGCCAATTATTTTCAGAGAGCACAAATCCTTGTCCCATCTCAGACCCAAAATGGTTAAAATTAAAATATACCCACCTACTTCTTCAGACCAAAAGGACTACAAAACCTTACCCTTAAATGCCACACATACCCATATAGCTTAAATACAGTGTAAGGGAGTACCCCTTCTCCCCCCATACTATTGCAACCAAACCAAGAGCTTTAGCTAAACTCTGGCTCATGCAATGGTCAATGTTGCTTTCAACAGAAGAAGCTTTTGGCAGAGATTCCTCAGAAGAAACAAGAGGTGGAAAATCCGAATCAGACAAATTGTCAAACATCAAGCATTTTACTGGATTGTCCTTGTTTGTGTATTTCTTAACACTGTCATAACAGCCACGCAGCACTATGGGCAACCTGACTGGCTCCGGCAATTTCAAGGTGAGAATGACACAAACTGTGCTCTAGCTGTTAAATAAACCTCTGGTTTCTTAAAAGTTTTAGTTTCATCCAATTATCGCATGGTTCATGATTCTTTTTATTTCACACTATTTCACTGAATAGTGACCATTGTTTATCCTCAATAAGTTCTATTATCAATGTGAAAGGTTGTGGGGGAAATGTAGAGACTTTATATGTTGATATTAAGGTACCCAATTTGATGACAATATTAACATTTTCTTTCTCTTTCAACAGACATTGCAGAGATTGTTTTCATCTCCTTCTTCTTTTGTGAAATGGTGATGAAACTGTATGGACTTGGACCTCAACTTTACTTCAAGTCACAGTTCAACACATTTGATTGTGTGGTAAGATATCTGCTTTCTTCACTTTTGTGTGTCTTTTCCAGTGCTTCTCGCCCATGACTTCCCACAATACCCCCCAAAAGGAGAGCTAGCTCGCAGGCCAAGGTACATGTGGACTTCCAATCTCACCACCTTGGTTTCTGTACAATTCAGCAACGGGTTTTGGTGAGGAAATCTACACCAACAATGTTATTATCATTAATTTTTATATTTCTTATGTATTTTTTTACAGGTTGTTTGTTGTGGTATTATTGAACTCATTATTTCAAAAGCAGAAGGAACAAGTTTGGGTATATCTGTTCTTCGAGCCTTGAGATTATTGCGGCTTTTTAAATTCACCAGGTGAAGCATTCTGTCTTTTGATAACATGAATTTGTAGTGAAGGTAGTATTATATTTGGCTATTTGTATAGGTAATAGCATGATTTGTAGTGATATTTGGCATAAATACCACCAGTGATATTTCAAAATTGTTATACGAAATTTCACGAGCCGTTAGGCGAGTGAAATTTGAGACAATTTTGAAATATCACGAGTGGTATTTATGCCAAATATCACGTACAAATCATGCTATTATTTGTTTATACTACTACCCGCATAGGTTTTGTAATTTTCACATGTAGGTATTTCAAATTAAGCTGAAATACCACTGCTCTAAGCCAATCAAATTGCAGAAATTTCTCATGTAGTAGTATAAATGTAAATAATACAGTCCCGTTAATACAGCCCCGTTAATACAGACTCTGAAGGGTCCATAGGAAGTGTCCGTATTAAGCGGGTCAGGTTATTAAAGTCAAAAAACAATAAACACTTTTTATTAGAACAAAATGCTGAAAAAATTAATGAGAACATTAGCATCTCCAACTTTTACAAATTCGTCATTTCGCACACTAAATCCACAGAAAGGCTCAAAAATCGCTCATCTCTAAGTATAACTTGATAAAAACCGTTCTCTGCGTAACTAGTTTGATTCCTGAAAATAGTCTGAAATTGACGTCTTCAAATCATTCTACCAGTGTACTCTTACGCTGGGAACATCGACATGCTTTCAACTGAAGGTTTTTTTACCTTCAAAAAAGAGACGTTTGTTACAACACACAGTTGATAATGACTTCTCTGTATTAGCGAAGCTGACGTTCTATGAGAATCTATTCACTCCCACTTGGTGAGAAAAAAGTGTCTGCTGTCCGCATTAACGTGTGTCCGTATTAAGCGGGTTGAATTTAGAGCAAATGTATGGGCTTTCTGTCCCCAGTGGCAAAGAAAACTGTCCGTAATAACGAGGAGTCTGTATAAAAGCGGGTATCCGTAAAGCGGGGTTATACATACAGGTTTCGGATTATTAGCGAAGAAAGAGTTTTTGTGATCAATAGTGTTAGTTGGTTGCTGTAAGAACAAATCAAAATGAAAATATGAGAGGGGAGCAAACTTATTTCCGTGAACCTACGGTCCACCATTTTTGCTGTCTGTGAATCGTGATGTCCTGAAAAACCGCTCGGTAAATCGTGATTCAAGTTCACTCCTCGACGCGCTAACTGCTAAAACCCACCAATGAAATATCAGGTGAGATGTTGCGCGAAAATATCATATTTCACGTGTAAAATTAACTTGCTATATATCTTCACACATGGAAGGGTTACCCACCATGTTAAAGTGAAATGGTTTGGTATCACACTGGATGTATTTTCAGCGCTGCTTGGAAATACGAAAGTCCTCTTCTGTGTGTTAGAAAATGGAAGTAGAAGTCTTTTCCGTAACGTTTGTAGCTTTTGTACGACTTCTGTTTTCAAGAAGCGTAAATTTTTGTTTATTTATACACACTTAGGTTTTTTCATAACATAATTATCGCGTTTTTCTTTTCAGATATTGGTCATCACTGCGCAACTTGGTGACGTCGTTATTGAGCAGTGTTCGCTCCATTATTAGCTTACTGTTTCTGCTTTTCCTCTTTATCGTAATTTTTGCTTTGCTTGGAATGCAAGTCTTTGGAGCAACGTAAGTCAGTTACCTGAGAAATGTAAATGATTCTGAACTACCAAAATTCGAAACTGTTTGACATGGTAGACGCTCTATAAAATACTTGGGGCCTCTCATTTGGTCCAAGCTATCCGAAAACTAAGAACTGCCGAAAGTCTTAATTCATTCAAGAGAAATGTTAAGAAAGTCGACCTATCTGGACTCGTGAACTGATACGTACCTGTTAGGTTTTAATAATTTTAGTGTTATGGGAAGATAAAAAGAATGTATATAGTCCTTTTTTGTAATTTTTTATTCGTGATACTAACTATCATAGTATACAACTATCCCCGAAGAGGAAGTGAATAGTGGTGAAAGTACAGAGACGCGAAGCGTTGAGGTATATATCTAGCGCTATGAACCGACCCTGATGGGGATAGTTGTTTTAGTATTTACCAAATCAGTTGGATAAAAACAAAAAAGGAATTTTTTTAATAAAAGACGTCACTTAGTTAGAGTTTGTTTAAGTTGCAATTGACAGTGTTTCAGGGATCTTTTTTTATGATGTTGTTGCAAATTCAGTAAGAAATGTTTTTTCTACAGACCAGTAAACGCCGACAAGCCAGATTTTGTCTCTTTCTTGGTATTTGTTGGAACAGCTGCTCCATTTACCGCTAAAATTTCATCTTTCGAAACTGTCGCGAAACGAGAAGCAATTTTGAATCCCGTCCCAAAACAGTGAATATCCAAGGATGTTCCGAGTTACGGGAGCCAATCAGAACCCGCGAAAATCGCTGTCCACTGATTTGGTGAATAGTAATAATGAATATGGTCTATGTGTCCCCCATTAGCTGTAAAAGTCAACATTTCATCTCATGTTAAGGTTACCCTATTGCTAATATAAAAAAAGTTGCATATTTAGGGTTTTAAAACTTGTTTGATTTCTTTTCTGTCTTATAGATTTAGAGATCTTCCTGATCGAGACGGAAATCCCAGAACAAACTTTGACAATTTCGGGAATGCTGCACTTGCAGTTTTTCAGGTAAGTAAAATAGGGGGAAAAACTGACTTTTTGTTGGGATCTCCAGCAATTATGTTACTCTAATAGTTTTCTACAAATCAGTCCAAAACGCTAGTGTTGGGTGATAATCAAAGAGGTAAGGTAATTTCCTTACTTTATGTCGGTAACTCTTAACAGTGCTTAAACTGACAAACCTGAGGCCGACAGTGCACTCGTTTTCTCCCCATCTCCATCAGTGCTTACGGGTATCTAAAGCTACTTAATGCCACACGGAGAGGAAAGAAGTCAAAACAAGGATTTGAGGTCACAGTAGGTCTTGGGAATCTAACTTGGAACCTCTCGCACAGAAGGCAGCGCACTTACCGACTGTGCTTATCCTTGACCCTGAAAATGACCCACCAAGACAGATTATTCCCTAGGTGTTCCCGGATCCGTCACTTCTGGACTCTAACATGAGCCGTGCTGTCCCCGACACCCTTTCCCAGACTTCGCGTGGACATCTGGGCAAGAGAGATCGTCCAGAGACTTGGCTGCTAATAAGAAACACAGACAGAAAATTACCACTGACTCGTCATCCGTCGTCTCTGCTTGGATTGCACGCGGAGGACGGAACGCAAGAAGCCTGACTGAAGGGAGCGAGAGGGGTGATGGGAAGGACGACGGGTCAGAAATTATCATAAAATCTTGGCAATGTATAAGCACTAGATGGGTCAGCAGTGTGCGAAAGGGTGAACTTTAGAAACGTATTTTCATTTGCGTCTTTTATCTCATTGAGCTCAAAGTCTACCGGATGACAGAACTAATCTTATTGAACATTTTTCTACAGCCCGGTTAAGTGAGCTCTTTTGATCTAATGGAATTTTTTTTTTAACTCATAGATCTTGACAGGCGAGGACTGGAATGCGGTGATGTATGATGGTGTCTCGTCTCAAGGCTTTGAAAAAAACCAGATTAACATATTGTGGTCATTGTATTTTGTTCTACTGGTGGTTTTAGGAAATTGTATCCACTTAAATGATAGTGTAACAATTTAATGAGCTTCAAAGTAGAGGCCTTTAAGTGATGTTTTTGACGGCGTCCAAGTTGCAATGATATCTAAGAAGTGAAAATTGGAATCTTTTTGTTTAGCCTGCACAGCTGGCAAAATTAGCGGGCGAGTGCTGTTGTTTTTTGGTGGCGGAGCCGTGAAAAGTTTGGAAGCGAGTCAAGTTTTCCCTCGCGGGTCCGCTGCCAAGTAAGTACCCCGCGCAAAGAGATCTCTTGCCCGCACATTGATAATCCCGCCAGCTACGCAGGCTATTTCGTTTTGCCTGCATATTTTTCAAAAGATATGTACTGAAAAAGTTATCCCAGGTTTTTTGAATCTGTAGTGTAGAGGGGAGGGGTGGTTGGAGACTGTAGGGGTGAGGGTGGGGTTAGGGGCGGGAGGATGCGCTGGTAATTCTGTCTAACCCATAACTTATGAGCCCTGACAATGTTCAGTGTCGAATTTCTCCTCATTTTATCACTGTTTAAGGAAGTGGAAAGAAAGGTCATAAAACTAAATATAATTTAATTAGCACCCTATTTACTCGAATAAGCGCTGCGGTACTTATTAAATTTTCCACGTCTCAAATGCGGCGCTTATTCGTGTGAGGCATTTATTTGAACGTTGAACGCGACACAGAATTGTTTTAACTACGTTATCATTATTTTCCGTATTAGACTAACAGAATTAACGTCTTTTGATTTTGATTATATCGGGGCCGAGGCGCTAATTAACATTTTTTTTGTCTTAAGTGCGGCGCTTAATTTGGGGCGGCGCTAATTCGAGAAAATACGGTAATCATCATAGAAAAAATAAATTGATAATTTCTTAGCAAATCGATTTCTTCCCGTGACCATTTTAAAACAATATAATGTGGAGAACATGGTGAAGTTGATGTTAGGCCTCGAAGGATAATGATTGGTTTCTAATCTTGAAATATGAAGGAAAAATTTGATCCCTTAACATGCAAACAGATACTCTTCTCAATGTATTCTTGGCCATTGCCGTTGACAACTTGGCTAATGCACAGCAACTGAGTCAAGATGAAGAGGCTGAGGAGAATGCGAGGGAAGAAAGAAAAAGAGAAATTGTAGATCAGTACCGAGATCGTAGCTCTCCTACTTCCAGCCCAGGGTAAGGATGTCTAAGTAAAAAATGTAACACGCCTTTCACTTCTAAAGTCACCAGAACTCCACGAAACAAAAGGTTTATACCTTGAAGAGAAACAAGCGTTGTTTAAGTATGTTAAGATTTTTACATTTTTTTTTTTGTTGCGTTCCTCTCGAAAGTGATAACGTAAAATGACCATTTTCTCAGAATGTAAAAGTCTTAAAATGAGAACACTTAGTGATCTTAGCAATTGAGTTTTCTTGAATTTTTGTGGGAGTTCATAGGTTTATTAGAGAGATGGACTTGGACTCGGTTTTCTTCGCTTCACTGGCAGTTTTCGAGTTTCTTGCTTGGGTTCTGCAACTCAACTGGCGGGCAAAATAGTAATATTAATTAACGAGACCAAGACCAGCCTTAAAGGATGACAAGAATCACCCCACCCTCTACCCCTATCTAAATGATGTTAGCAGCAATTATTGCGACAGTCATCATCTTAACCTAAATTGTTTTGGTTTTTGCAGGCGAAACGGAGATGCTAGGAAGGTGAGTATGTTTGTTTTTGAAAGATGACCATGACGACAACGACGACTTGAACTCAGGGAGTAACAGAGCAATCTTAATCTAAATCTTTTTTTTTTTTTTGGGGGGGGGGGGGTCAATAATTTTTTTCGCGGGGGAGGCAGGAGTTCTCTTTGGTTCGAATGTGTTTTGGGGATTTTGAAGCAATACCTAAAGTCGTGACACAGTTTCTTCTGAGTGTTATTACGGTATGACCCTTCAACTATGATTTCGTAGAATGATGTTCTTATTCACACTCTTTTTTTGCTTATGCCTAGGGTAATGATTTTGGTCCAACTGAAGATGAATTTGAGTCAGAATTAGATGATGGTACGTTTTGCTTTATTTTATTGCCAATGTCTTTTGCACGAAATTAATATCTGAGGACCTTGTTTTTATCTCTGTATCTGGAGACGGGAACGCGATTTATACCTAGTTACCCAAGCCACGCGCTAGGAGAGTGACCCTACCATCACAAAGCAGGGTTCTATCTAGGGTATTTGAGGGGTAGAAGCTTTCCCCCCCCCCCCCAAATATATTGTTATCATTACAGTATATAAGTAACTGCATTGGAAAAATCATCCAGACATGACGAGGTCAGTGAACATGAAGTAAGTATTCCCTGTCTAAGGACGCTATATTACAAGGCACATGATCACCACTTAAAAAATAAAATAAAATACCACTGTAATATTTCTCAAAATCGTGTCTCAAAATGCACCAGATTGCATCTCAGCGCATATTCATTTCAAAAAATTTCCAGGGGGGCGCATGCCCCCGGATCCCGCTTCTCCCCCAAACGATAAATCCTAGATAGAACCCTGCAAAAGGGTTACCCGGCGGGTCACCCTTCTATTTGAGCCAACGTTTTGTTTCTCGTATGAACGGTTCTCCGAGTTTTGTAAGGAAATGTAGGAAAGATTGGTCCGCCCAGGGTAGCTTTTTTCGCGATTGACTCTCTTACCAGGCGCAAATTTTCTCCACATAAACGCGGTCTCGAAAAGTTAAATTAAGAATGTGTCTGTCTCAGTGATGGGTTGCTGTTTTTTGTGTTACAGTCAGACCATCATTTATCGCTAACCTCAGGAATCCTGGTCGGATGGTTCCTCATCAAAAACCAGGGGACCAAGTACCTATCATTGACACGTGGTCTTTATTTCTCTTTCCACCTGGAAACCCGTAAGTTTTGTTAAAAGATATTGAACTTAACTGACTTTAAATCCATGATTTCAGGACGTTTTAATCTAGAATAGGATATAGAAATGAGAATATTTGGTCATTGACTTTTGCAATGTAAAAGATTGGTCGGAAAATTTAGACTTGAACGCTCGTGAGTGGTGCTGCCTACACCGTTCTACCGTGACTGTAGATCTGAGACAGGCAAAAGCTCAAGTTGTATTTACAAACTTTAAGTTTTTATTCATCCTAGATGATCCCTCCATGTATTTTAGAGTGCTTCTTTTTTACCTCGATCAGCCCCGAGGTCAAATGATTAGTCACTTAGCAAACTGGTTTTTTTTCTCTCTCTCTCTCGCTCTCTCTCTTTCAGGCTGCGGAAAGCTTGTCACTGGCTGGTCAATTTACGTCATTTTGACAACACTATTCTGGTCATTATTCTTATTAGTAGTGTGTTGTTGGCTCTTGAAGATCCGGTGGTTGAAAATTCTCAAAGAAATCAGGTAACATTGTGGTAGAGTCAACCGTGCCGGCATATTATATTGGGAGAAAAAAGAGAGCAGGGCCGTTATTATGTATTTATTGACTGAGTGGGAGAGCCGGACGGGAAAATATTCGGCTTCGACCTGACCGAGAGCCAAATATTATCCCGTACGGCCCGAACAAACTCAGCCAATAAGCATTTTATCACATGATGGTTGTGTTTTTGAATTTTTCTGACGGAGCGAACCCGCATCGACCAGCATGCTTTTCTAGCAGGGTCGTACGCGTTTTTTTGGCCATATCACTTGACACGTACGGCCCCCTACGAAATTGCGCGTGGGGACGTACGGGTCATATGATAATTTCACTTACTACCGCATTCAAACAACAGATTCCAAAGAAAAAAAACGCCTTAAACACCAGCGTTCTTTAAAACAGCCACATTTTTGTGTTTCATTCTCACACTTGAACTTCCTTTCACAGTATTTCCTTTTGATTGCCAGACATCTACAGACCAAGCACCGGTTGTTCAAACGTAGGATGCATGGCGCTATCCACCGGATAAATCACTATGCAGCGGAGAAGTATTTGGGAAACCAATTACGTTATCCACTGGATAGATTTTTGTGGTGGATAGCGCTATCCAACGTTTGAACACCAGGGGCCAAGTCAACACTACGCAGGGCTGCTCATCTCAAGGGGGCGGGAAAGAAGTTGATTTCCTAGTTCTTGAGTTTGGGGAGAAATTTGAGCCAAAACTTGTAACATAAATCCGTTTTCTTTCAGTATCGATGTAAGACAGGGTTTGTCGAGGATGTTTGTACCTCCTTTTTCTTTAGAATTTTTAATTTCTTTCGGTGTTTGTAGGTGCTGACTTACTTTGATTATGTCTTCACAACAATATTTGCTATGGAAGTCGTTGTCAAGGTAATTATTTATAATTTGTATTTTAAAAATGATTGCGGTCATTAACTGTCTCAGGACTTGATAACTGAAACTCCTTAAGTTTTTCGTCGGAAGACTTGGATGTCTCTGAAAGTTCTCGGCGATGTCTGAACGCAGTCAGAGTACTCTTGTAACTTTCTGGTAAATTTTCGACAATTTTCATGAGTTTCAGCACAGTTTTGATAAGTCTCCTCCAGGTTGGTCCGTCTGGTCTAGCAATCTAGACCTCCCTTGATTACGCCTTTCCAAAAACACCTACACATATTCTTCATAACATTCACAAGGAGACGCTTACAGACATTGTATATTCCTGGTTTTAATGTTTTAGCTGATCGACTATGGTGCCATACTTCACCCTGGATCATACTTCAGAGATGCGTGGAATTGTATTGATGCCTTGGTCGTGTGCTGTGCCATAGCCTCTCTTGTTATGGGGTAAGAAATATGGGGAGCAATTCGGGTTTCTGGGAAACTAGCGTGAACATATCCTAAATCAGTGGTATTGAATCAATAAATGAACAATAAGTACCATTAAAAACTTGGCTTTAAATTATTTGGTTTGACATAATTTTTCGTGTTATACATCTTTCCACTGCTTTTGTGATACGCAGGAATCAGGAAGGCACGGTTGACCCAGGTTCTAAAAAGACAGTCAAAGTTCTGCGTGTTCTGCGGGTTCTTCGTCCACTTAAAGCCATTAACAAGGCTAAGAAATTGAAGGTACTCTTATCACAGTTACTTATTGAGCAATAAGTTCTTTTCTCTGATCAAGCGTTCTTTTCTTTCGCTAAAAAGAATTGTTGATCGCAGGTTGAATAAGCCGTCCATGTCCCTTATGCTTCATGTATTACATACTGAAAATTCATCCTGAGTCTCGTTTGTGAACAAATTAATTCCTTCGCTGTTAAACTGTTGTTAACATTGATTTTTTTTTTCAATGGTGTGAAATTAAAAAGCCTGCTATCTTCAAAATCGTAATCTGTTGCAAGACAAGAGTGCACCAGCTTATTTTAGGCTTCTTTGTTAGTTTATTGTTTTTGTCAATTTTCCTTATTTATTTATTTATTTATTTATTTATTTATCGTGGTGTTTATTTATCAATTTACAGAAACGGTGACCAAAAGCAATAATGCCTTTGGTCACTGTTTGTAGGCGCTTAAAATTATTTCTACGGGGTAAACTCGTCTGCACACTTAATTTATTGAAATAGATTAATGAGTATCTTTTTAGTTATCAAGGCTGTAATGGTCTAGTGCTAGTCTCCCTTGCAGGCGCGCTGTCCCGTGTGTCGTCACGCAATGCTCCTCCCCACACGTGAAAACACAAATAACGGCTGCGTAGGTGACTGAGGCAACTTTCACACGGTATCGGACGAATTTTCGACCGGCTTAAAAATTTGACCGGGTGCTTCGTTCACACGGGACTGTTCAATATTTTCGATCTGTTCACACGGAACTTTGAACGGCTGGGCGTCTAAATCTTCGTACGATTAAAGTGCTTCCGTGTGAACGGAAAACCTAAATGCACGAATTTTCAACCTGTCAAAAATTCGTTCGGTGCCCGTTTGACCGTAGCTTAAGAGCGCCAGCGGTGAGCTACGTTTTATTCGTATGTGTACTTTAGTGTTAGCTAACGGTGACATGTTTGCTTGTTAGGCTGTGTTCCAGTGCATGGTGTACTCCCTGAAAAACGTTCTCAACATTCTCATCATCACTATTCTATTTTTGTTCATCTTCTCTGTTATTGGAGTGCAGCTTTTCCAAGTGAGTGAATACACGCTCAATTACATCTTTTCAATTGCAAGAAGTCGTTCATACACGACTACACGTCCCATGTAAGCTATTCCAGATTTTGGAATCCGGGACATTTTTGCTTGTGGAATCCGGAATTCTGGACTTTGGAATCCGAATTTCAGCTCTAGGAATTCGGAATCCCCGAATCCAAGTTCCACTGACAAAGAATCCACAATCCAGTACCTGGAATCCGGAAATCCAATGCTGTCTTGGATTACCTTACATGGGACGAGATTGCGCAATTGAGCGACTAGTGCGAAAATCCTTGTCCCCATACATGGTTTTCTTCGCTCTTCAATCGTCCAAACCTTATGACGCGCTATCTACGGACGGAGTACTAGTATGGGTAAATTACTCGTAGAGATATCAGTAGGTTACCCCAAGAAGGGCGATGATACCTTCACAGCATTTGAAGTTGAAGAAATATGTTCCTCTACCCGCTCCAAGTACGTATACACGGAAACGGTTAGACTTTCTAAATGTCCTTTATTTTTTCCCTGGTTGGTTATGCCATTAAAGAACTTTTCATGCCTGTCTGGCGCGAAATTGACCGGTCAAAAATTCTACCCGTGACGTCATGACAATTGACCCATAGGACAGAGTGATATTTCACGCTGCTCCCGACACAGCATATGTCAATCAGTTTTTTCCCGCGTGAATTTATAATGTGATTCAAATCCGCTCAGGCGAAACAAGTCGACCTTTAGACTTCGTCGCTCGCTCGGTCGCTGCGCGACCTCATGCATTGAAGCTCGCTTCACTCACTTTTAGAACTTATGAGAGGTCGACTTGTTGCAAGTCTAGGAAACGGTGTATCTTAAGATACGCCTCTTGTCTAGAAGACGCCTCCTCTACAATGTTAAGTCTGTGTTAGAAGCCTCTCTCTAATAAACGCTCCCTGTCTAATAGACACCCCACCCACCCCCCCCCCCCCCCCCCCATATATGAAACGTGCTCGAAAATACTTGGAATTAGCGAAAAGGAGCAAAATCATTCAATATATTTCTTAATGATTGACAAGTGTTTGAGCATTGCATCTTGTTCAATGTCAAGTTCACTATAAAGATAGATTAACTATCACAACACAGTGACTGAATGAGGATTCTGGTATCAACGGTTGAGATTTGAAAAAAACGATATTGATCTCTAGACGGCCTAGAGGTATCAATTGATTGGCTGCATATTCCACTTTTTATAAACTCTCTTGATATTTTTGCCGATAGCTTATTAGTTTTGTAGAGATTGTTACAAAAATGAAAATATAAGCCTCTCTCTTTGAACCGCCTTCTTTTCTGTTTTATCGCCCCCTTTTGGATCCCTTAAATTAAATTAACGCCCCGGGTATCTATTAGATCATTAACGGTATTTTATTTTAATTATTTTCTTACTTATTTACCGTATAGTCTTTCGCGAGGCCTGTTAGAATTTGTTTCCTCTGCAAGCTGCGAGAAGCTTTCTTTTTTAGGTTTCTGCATCTTTTTTCTTTTGTATCGCTTGTTTGTTTGTTTGTTTGTTTCTGACCGTGCCTTGACAAGTTTTTCTCCTACTGGCCATAATTTTAGATGAATGTTGCCGCAAGTTCTCACAAAACGATCATGTATTAAGTATTATATTTTTGTAGGGAAAGTTCTTCAGTTGTAGTGATGACTCCAAGATGACAGAAGAAGAGTGCCAGTAAGTTTCCCTATTTCACATCTTACCTACCCTGGGTCCCAGAGGTTTTTACTCGCGTGTGACGTTTGAGTGGGGGATGCTTCGGGGTCGACAGCAGGCCTACACGTCTTTTACCTTGACCGAAACCGGAAATCGCGCAGGATAAGTCTATGGCACCCAGGGTACATCTTACCGTCCCATTGATACATTTTGTTGATTTTTTTTTTTTTGCTGTTGGTTAAAGACAACCCATTTGAATACTGTTATTGCTAAGCGACCAACACATACTCAGTAATTTCACTCGCTTTCTAGGTTGTAAAGGTGATATTACACGAGTCGATTAGCAACGACGATTTTCAGCGCAACACAGCGTTGCAACATTGTTTCGACATTCCAGCGCTGTGTTGTGCTAAAAATCGTCGTTGCGAATCGTCCCGTGTAACATCACCTTAAGACAGGTTTGGTGTTATGGTACTGAAGTTTCCAAGTCCGAGTGCGGCTGCGTGCAGTTTAGTGTTAAAGAGAGCAACGTCAGAGCGATTGAACTGTCTTGGACCATATTTAAATTCTTTGACGAACCCCATCTCGCTATCCTTTAGGGAGCAAGTAGTTTTGCATTTGCTGTATGCGAATAACAGTGCTTCTTCATCATTTTCTTTGTAGAGGATATTACCTTGATTACAGTAGTGACATGAGCGAAGTGAAAGTGAGTTTCTGTTACTTTTTATTTTCTTTTTCTCACAACCTACACTGGCTATTCTCTCATCCTTGCATTCCTGTAGAGAATTGTGCCAAGTTACCCCCCAACCCAGAGTAAACCGCTGTTGGTAAACTAATGTTGCGTGACGTATCGCGCTACTACAGTGGAACCTCGATTTAACGAAGTGCCAAGGGACAGGGGAAATTTGCTCGTTAAATCGAGGGTTCGTTATATCGAACACCCCCATTTAACGAATTTTCGGGAAAACTACCAAAATGTCCGTTATATCGAGGTATAGTTAATAATTAATTTACAAAACCCATTATTTCCGGATCTGAAAAATTACTGTAATAACACTTCAGTACCGAGCTATGCATAGCTACGGCACTAGAAACTCAAGAACAGGCAAACAAAAAATGCTTAAAACTGTTCTACACATAAATTTTATCCTTGTTGGTCCGTTTGGCATTTATCTTTTATCACACGGTGACATTTATTCGTTATATCGAGGCAAATTTTACGTTTGGGCTTGTGGATTGTGTTCGTTATAACGAGGATTTCGTTAAATCGAGGTTCGTTACATCGAGGTTGTGTTCCATACATTTTACTGTAATTTTGGCCGGGCTGAAGAAAATCGTTCGTTATACCGAGAACTTCGTTATGTAGAGGTTCGTTAAATCGAGGTTCCACTGTAGTGTTGTTGTCACGCGAAGATAATTCCTTTGCCTATTACAAAAACCTAATGTGGTGCATTTATTAGCCTGAAAAAACAGATTTGTTGAAGTAACTTTCCCTCGCGGCACGATCAATCAGAAACTGGACAGTAACACGTCTGTCATCAGTATGGAATTTCTGTGCTCGTTACTCAGGCGTTATTTCACGGGGAAACCAGTAGAAGTGTGGCGAAATGTCAGCTGTTTTCACAGGTTATACACAGATGAACCTGAAAAGTTACGTGGTATCATCTTTACTACTCGACCTGAATTTTTGTTTTGCAGCGTGTGAAACGAGAATGGCAAGGGGAGGACTACAATTTCAACAATGTATTTAATGCAATGTTGGCACTTTTCACGTCTTCGACTGGAGAGGGATGGCCTGCGTAAGTCACAACTCAAATGTAGTTATCCTTGATTAAGTAGTTGTCAACACTCTAGTCTGAGCGACCGTAAAGACCTTTATGTTCTCAAGTTTTCTTCTTTCCCACTGCGTAACCACCCCGGGGGGGGGGGGGGGGGGGGGCTACTGCCATATATGGGCTATATAGGTATGTGCCGCTGTAAAGGGTATGGTTTTCAAGCAGTTCACTCTAGGATAGGGTATATAAATGAGAGAGTTTGGCTCTAGAATAGGGTATCATTTCTCAGGAAACTGATCAGTTGGTTGAAGATTTTATCTAGACTAGGTACACAGCTACTCTAGGATAGGGGGGATTTGGGGAGTTTACTCTAGTATAGGGTAGCAAAATTCAGCTGAACTAGCTCTGGTGAAGGTTAAGGGTTCCAGGCTCCCAGCGGCACATCCCCACCCAGAAATTCCTACAGTGCCCCCCCCCCCCCCCCCCCGGGTAACCACGTAAGTTAGCTGCCAAAACGTACCTCTCTTCGGATGATATTGGTGGTGATTATTATTTTGGTGATGATGCCAGTGATGGTAGTGATATTGGTGATGCGGCTGATGATAATAATATCGGTAGCAGTGATGGTGATTTTGATGTAGATGATTGTGGTGATGATGTTGGTGATTATGATTTGCTTGATGTTGGTAATTTTGTTGTGATGCTGCCAATGGTGTTGGTGGTACTGATGGTGATTATGATTTAGATGATGGTGATGGTGATGGCATTGGTGGTCATGGTTTGAATGACAGTGCTGGTGGTGATAGAGGCGATGGTGATAATGATGATTGTGCTGTTGGTGATAACTGTATTGGTGTCATTATTATGTTCACAATGATCAAGGGCACCCAACGTCAATTTTCGGAAAATATCTGTTCGGAAGACGATTTGAGATCTAGAATTCTCGGAACATTTGTTGTAAAATTTCTTGCTTACCTGCCTCTGCTAGGATTTTCGAACATCTAAACAATGCTATAATTGCCCATTTTCAACGGATTTTTACCCTAAAAAGGTCACCTAGAATTTTCGAGAGCCTTTTTTCTGGCTGAAATTTTCGACAAGGTAAGCTTTTATCCCTATGATTTTCGGATCACTAGACTTTTAGCTAAGAAATCCGAACAGATGAAAAATTCTTAGGGGATAAAAATATGCCTATATCTACAGTTTAAATACTAAAAAAAGATTAACAATGCTATGTTTAAGTGGTCTTGAACTATGTTCTCGTTGGGTGCCCCATAATTAGAGAGCTTTAGATTCTCAGACGAGTACGACTACGAGTACGAGATTTTCTCAATACTAAGTAGTGCACGCGCGTGAACCAGCGTCATTTTGGCGGGAAAATGTGGTAGCCGTCGTCATTCTACTACGAGTTTTAACGCGAATGTCGTGGTGGCGAAAACAAGTTATCAAATGTTAGAAGTTTTATCATTTTGCGATGGGGAAAGCGCGAAACCTCCTTCAGTAAAGGTAACAGTGCTAACTTTTCTTGTGAAATATGATAAAACATAGCTTTCCGGGAAGTCTATATTTTGAGAATAGGCGAAAAAAATTCAAGTCAAATCTCGTACTGGTAGCCGTTCTCGTCCTCGAATCTAAAGGTCTCTAATGATGACAGCGTTGTGAGTGGTGCTGAGGGTGATGGCGCTGGAGTTATTAGGCAGCCAAAGCAACCTCGACGGCAACGTCAACGAAAACCTCTTAGTGTTCGCGTCTTCCATAAAACGCGAAACTGGTAAGTTTCACGTTGTGCAAGAACGGCAGAGAAATGTACTAGAAAGCCTGCTGCACGTGCAGAGTTGTTGTTTTGCTAATCTAAGGCTATTGCTTTTTCGCCACTCTCGTTGCCATCGCAGTTGCTTAAGCTCCTTATTAGTAGTAGTGGAGGTGGCTTCATTCATAGTACATACGGCCATTTGTAGCTCTTGTCCACAGTTTCTTACGAATCTACCTGTCCCACCCTTATGTCCCTTTTTACCAAGAAGGCGTTGATTATCCGCTCCTTGTGTTTATTCTCTTTATAGACTCATGCAAAGATCCATCGACACAACCGAGATCGACCGAGGACCAATCGTTGATAACAAGATTGAAATCGCACTTTTCTATATTTTCTTTGTTGTGGTTTTCTCGTTTTTCTTCATCAACATCTTTGTAGCTCTTATTATCTTAACCTTTCAAGAACAGGGCGAGAAGGACCAGGGTGACTGCGAACTGGACAGAAACCAGGTGAGACAGATGCCTGACATGTATGTATATGTGACCTCTGTGCGGCACACATTTCTTGTGCAAAACAACTCAATGGTTTTTTTTAGATCTGAACTGGGCCCTCACTGTCGAGCTTAAAGAGCTCGGTAAATCCATGACTACAAACCAGTGGCGGCAGTCGCCGGAACAAAATATTATATCTTTTTAGACCTAGTCTTGCAGTCAGTTGTTAGTCCGTAGTTTCTCTTTTAAGAACAGAAAAATAGAATAGAATGCTTTATTGAAATACCTCACTAACGGTATCGACTGAACTGCTATACAATTTGTAAAAAAGGGTTATGAAACAGAATTACAAAATGTTTACATACTAGCCCTATCAAATATAATTGCTGTATCAAATCCTACATCTACAAACATAAAATCTCAGACTAACTGAATTATAAAACGTACTTGCGCATTTGTTAATAAAGGTATCACGGCATCTGTTAGCCTTGCGTAGGTCCTTAGAGGGTCCTTCGTTGAATGGAATGAGAGGGTGCAAAACATTTAATCATTGCTTACTCTGGTCACACAAGCAAAATTCACAAAATACCTTTTAAGACACATGCTTATACACCCCTGAAATAGGCGGAACATTATTTGCTTGTCAGGCTACCAATTAGAACGTATCGACATAACTGGCCTGTACAACGTCAAGTCCCTGTCCACTGTAGGAAAACGTATTCAGTAAAATACTCAATTGTTAGTGTTTTTCCCATGTGAGATACCTCAAGGAATTTGTGTCAATAGGAGTGAAAACTTACGCTGATTTGTAACATATTTTTGTTAGAGAGATTGTCTTCATTTCGCCATCGTTGCTAAACCCTCTGAGAGATTTATGCCAGAGGACCCTAACACCTGGCAGTACCGTATATGGAGAATTGTCGATTCCAGGCCTTTTGAGTATTTTATCATGTTGCTGATCGCTCTGAACACTCTTATTCTTATGATGAAGGTACGTGCTTTCTAATTCTAATATAGGATCTCTGTCAATGATCTCTACCCTTGACAAAACTTAACTTCTTACTCTCTTCGGGACCGTGCTCTTTGTACAGTGTTCTTGTGCGGTTCATGACTTAATAGGAATTTCAGCGGATCTTAGCATGGGTTTTTGCAATGAAACCTCACTAAAGGCCACCGAGAAAAAATACCACAATAAGTTTTAGGCCAATAATGTTGGGAGTTGGTGGCCTACAATGTTGCGTCCGTTTGCAAAAAGTTTCACCAGTTTCAAACTTTGCGTAAGAACTCCCAACAACATGCAACAGGGTGTGCAAACGGACGCAACATGTAACATCCAACAATATTTGGGGGTTGTTGGTCAACAGCGTTGGGTCCGTTTGCACCGAACTTAAAATTGTCGTTCGGGTCGAGCTTCGTGTAAACGAGACTTTTACATAACCTTTTGTTCCTTGCACGAACTGCGCGTGCAACGGACGATTTCCCAAAACCATGAGGCTTCGCCGGAATGTAATTATTCTGGCATTTTTTGTTACAACAGAACAGTGGAATTCAGGTTTCGTGTAAAGAGCTTGCGCTAGAACCTGTGAACACTATGACCGTTAAAAGACTGTTAAGGCGTAGTTGCATGGATGCGTGGTTACTAAGGTGGAAGACGGGTAGATGGGTAGATAGGAAAACAATTGAGAAAAGTTAAAATTCAGCCTAGTTCGTCAGATCCGTGTGAACAGAGCAAAATTATTGAACAGATCCGTTTAAACGCAGTGTCCGGGCAAATTACACAGCCGGTCGAAAAATCGGCTGTTGTCGTGTGAACACAGCCAAAACCTGCTGCTTTTTGGGCGTTCTCTTTGCCCTCGCAGACTTGACATCTTTAAAAACTCTCGAATATGTCTATTCAGTGTGGAGCAGTGGTCGTCAGTAGACATTCGACTGTAGTCAGTACTCACATTCAATCTAATAACTAAGACCGTTCATTTTTTTTCAGGTTTACAGGGAGCCAGAGCCGTATCGTAAGACCCTTAACATTTTCAACACAATATTCACTTTCATGTTTACCGGGGAAGCCATATTGAAGCTATTTGCTTTTAGATTGGTAAGACGTTCTCCTTTTGCTAACAGCGCTGCAAAACGCACCGCGCATGAGCGAAAAACTCAAGCCTGATCCGATTACTCTGGGATTTCCGGTTGCTTATATAAACCAATTAAGAAAACATGAAATTCCTGTTTTAAAAAAGTGTGAATTTAGGTAGAAAGGTCAAGAAAAAAGTTTCTTTTAAAGACTTTTTTTTCTCTAGATTCAGGCTTTTGCGCGAAGGGTTTTTTTTTTGCTTGCACTAACGCTGAGAATGGTGACCTTTTTTACTGGCTTTCTTGCTTTTTTACTGGCTTTCTTGGGGATGTCTGTGCGGAAAAGAATGGCAGCTCTTAACCAAAATGAGGACTCTTAACAAGGACCGCTAAAACCTCTGGCTGTGGTCGGCTCAATAACTTGTTACCTTCACCGGGACATGAGAAGAAATGAAACAAAAGATTAGCAGGCTATAAATCCTATCGTATGTTTAGTGTGGGTGTAAGCCCGTTATATCAAAAGCCCTTGTGGCAAACCTGTAACATCACAAGGCTTTTAGTGAGTTTATTAGTCATGGAAAATCAAGCATTGCCGTCCTGATATTCTTTTGTGCTTAATTATCTCTTTAAAGAATTACTTTCGAGACGGCTGGAACGTGTTCGATTTTATCATTGTGTTGGGAAGCTTGTTGGACTTCGCCCTCACCGTAAGCTTGGTAAGCAAAACACTGATTTAATGTACGTGTACTTTGCACTTTTTATTTGATTGTCAATGTATTTAGCACGAAAGTACTAATTGGGGACACTATATTTTACGTCTCCAACTGGAGATGGGACCGCCATTTTACGTGGTCATCCGAGCCTCGCGAAGGTCTAGCCTGTTGCAGTGCAAAGGGAGTACCTTCATTTCTCGGTTATTTTAAGACCCTGGGTATTGGTCCGGCCCCAGGAATCGAACCCGCGACCTCCCGCTCTGCAATCAACACGCTCTACCGACTGAGCTAACACTGCCGCGGCAGGGTGATTGATTTGTGTTTATCTTTACTTTTTTATGCCGGGAATAAACGTAAAAATGGTAGAAAAAAGCGTGGAAGTTGTATCTACGACTTTTTTCTTTCAAGGTTTGCATTATACCCTTTACATTAAGGGGGCTTTTTTAATGTGAGTTCCATATGTTGTGCTCAAAGCTGAACTGGAGTTATAACCAAATATTCTTAGTCATGTTATCTCAGTCATACTTGGAAATGAAAAAGGAAGATATGAAATTATTCTAACAAAGGGAAAACAAAGCATGATCGGTTTATAGTCAATTTTCGACAATACAGGTGCTTAACTTGAAATGGTTGGCCCAATATTTTCAAGATGTAATTTGCTTCCACCATGGCCATCGAAAGCCAGAGATAAACATGTATAGTTTATGTATAGCGGTGGAGTAATTTTAAATAAAACTGAACCATTATTTCAGGGTTTTTGTTGACTCAATTTTGTTCTTAAGGTTTTGAAGTACTACTAAAGACTCGTGGCATAGCCCCTTTGAAGTAACGAACTTACGTTTTCGATATCTATTCTTACAAAAGGATAATCAACAGATGCCCTTTGATCCCAGTCTCTTCCGTTTGTTCAGGGCGGCGCGGTTGATTAAGCTGCTGAGGCAAGGTTACACTATTAGAATCTTGCTTTGGACATTTCTGCAGTCCTTCAAGGTAAATATTACACTTACCTTACCGTTTGTGTTTATTATGAAAGGCTCTTCACAGTTCACCGTTTTTCATTGTTAACCGGCTACCGCGCTAAATGGGAGGTGGGTGTCTGTGGTATCTAGGGGACTTCACTATGGCCACCCAGCCCTTAGATAGAATCCGTCCCATGGCAAATCCCAGCAACCCGGCCATGCGCCCCCATACCAGGCACCCGTCACACTGACGAACCAGTGGAAAGAGGCATAGCCATTGTTTTTATACCAGCAACTTTGCTCCAGGCTGTCTTTCTTTAACAAAGTGTATAAATGGTTACTAGCAACATCACTCACTTGGAAGAAAGTGCAGTAAAGCTGTGCATTGGCAACAGCAAAAATAGTAGCTCTAGACACTGTCTTCAACTACATTTTCCACGTTTTGACAATACTGTTTTCTTCAAAGAGGAAACAACAAGCTTCCCTTTCTTACTTCCCCTAAACAATGTTGTGCCGCTGCCCAAGTTGCCTGTGAGAAACAACAAAGGAACCAACCTTTCCCGGGTGGGGAGGGGTGCTGATTTTTTTGGTCGCTGAAGTAAACACTATTTGACGAAAAATTGTAAGCTTCCGCCCAGTACGGAGTCTACGGTAAAGAGATCGTGTCTTGATAGCGATCACTGAACGGAATAGGCCATTTCAGAGTTCCAAAAACTCTCACTTTCAAAACGAGGCTTGGTGCGAAACCTTTTTATGTGAAAATGAGATTTGGCATGAGAATACAAAATCATGTTCAAATCAGTGGCTTCGAACTTAGCCTCGCATCGAAACAGAGGCTTGGAGCAACCTGGAAATGGCGTATTGGGTAAAACGAGGGTTTTATTTCCCACATCCCAATATATCAATTACACCTTTAATGCCATACTTCCACTGAATACCACTGGAAGAAGAAAGTGAGAAAGATGATCCAAGTAACAACGCGTTGGGAAAATAATGCTATTAAATAGATTTGAATCAAGGAACGGAAAAGATGTTCAAGTTTCGTTCAAAATTGTCGATTCACTGATGTCAACCTATGTGTTTCATTTAGGCGTTACCATATGTAGGCATGCTGATCGGGTTGCTTTTCTTCATTTACGCTGTCATTGGTATGCAGGTATGTAATGCAACATTAGGAGGTCACGCAACGCATCACGCAAAAGTGGAACCAGCGTCTTACACCCAGGGGTAGTCCAGATTTCCTAATGAAGAAATGATCTAACCCCAGGGGTACTTCAGATATCAGATTAATGGGGATGATCGATCAGGGGTACTCAAGATCATCCGAGTGAGAGGACGCGATTGAACCCCTGGGGTACTCAAGATATCCAAGTGAAGGGATGATCGAAGGGGGATTGGCTTAATTTAAAATTCGCGATTTCAAGATTTTGGGAATAAGACCAAGCCTCTGAGCAAGTGTATACATGTATATTTTTGGGGGTGTGGGATAGCTGCTCACTTTAAATTTCAACTTTTGGATTTAAATACCTGGATGTGATTTTTGTCCCCTATCACTCCTCTACATCACTGTGTAGCTGAAGTCCCTCTCCCACTAATCCCCTTCCCCCTACTACCCCACCCCCCCGCCCTCTACCACTCCCTCATAGTACAGCGTAGTTGACCAGCCTGTGACCCGTTTTTGACCCGTTATGGTGGCATTGCCGTACCGTCATTGCGTCCATGGTAACAGGGTTTTCTACGAAACAGGTTTTGCGTCAAAGACTTAAGTGCAAACATGACAAATTAACGTCAACTGAACTCTTCATGAAGGTCAGGTAGACAACAAATACTAGTTTATGACTATTTGACTATTTCTTGTCTCTGCCGTAAAAATGATGTATATTCAACCTCTGAATATTATTCTGTAGATGTTTGGTCAGATCACCACGGATAACGACGAACTTGGTGAGCCCTGGAGTGAGATTAAAGCTCGAAATAACTTCCAGTCATTTCCCGAGGCTCTCCAAGTGCTTTTCAGGTATCACAGTAATTTACGAAAAATTATAAGATTATACTCTGATCACTATAGAACAAAACCCCTAGTAGCGTTTTGTTTCTAAACTGTTAACAGGAGCTTCATTAGCCTGCGAGAAAGCTCTCCTATTTGGGCAAACGAAGTGAGCCTCGCGAGAACGCGCGAGCGAGGGACCGAGCGCGGCTTCGCCGCTCGCTCGCGCGTTTTCGCGAGACTCGCCCAAATGGGAGAGCTTGCTCGCAGGCTAGAGCTCCATTCTTTCAGTTCTCTTTCTAATGATAAAATGACTACCAATACCAGTGGCGGATCTAGACCTTCAGATAAAGGGGATGGCCCGGTGTTTAAATATGGAAACGAGTTTAAATATAATCTATTATTGCCGTGACTTATTATGCTTCTTGCTGAAATTCCTTGATATTGTTACGTTTTCCTGTCACGCTTTCTGCCTGCCTGCACTGTAAGTCCTTGATATTGTGACGTTATCTTGTCATGCTCCTTGCCTACATGCACTTTTGTTCCTTCGTGTTGTCACGTTGTCTTGTCAGGCTTCCTGCCGGCGTTCACCGTCGTTTCTTGACAATGCAACGTTAACTTTGTCACGATATTTGTGTAGGTTTTTTTTCCGTTGCCACGTTGGTATTTTCGTATTGACTTGTCACGGTTCTTGATGTAGGTCTTTACATTATCGCGTAACGTACAGTAATTTTTCGAAAAAACGCCCTGTCTAAACACGAATTTGTAAATAAAGCTCTCAGACAATTTTTATGTTATAAAAAACTAACATCAAGTTGCACGGCTGTCAAGAAAAAAGAATAACAACCATTTCTTACAAATTAGTGGACCCGAATAGACTGCAGCTTTAAATAAATACGGGATATACTAGGGATAATAAAATTGAGAGAATACGGTATCGAGGTCCTTGCCCTTTCACAAGGATCTTGATATCGTCAGGCCAAACTGTGACCGCTCCGGCCTCCTGTGCTTTTTTCGCTAACGTGCAACGCATTTGCCTATTCATAGGTCTGCTACGGGTGAAAACTGGCAACTGATCATGTTAGCGTGTCAAAGCGGTGCAGTGTGTGATCCCAGGGTGGTGGATCCATCAGGCACATGTGGCAGCGCTTTCACTTACGTTTACTTCATTTCCTTTATCTTCTTTTGTTCTTTCCTGGTGAGTACAAAAAATTCAAATTTACGCTATTACATCAAAAACTTCCAAAAATACATTAGGCTGATTTAGCAACAGGACGGGAACGTTAGTTGGCGACGGGAAAGCGCGCGGAAAGGACCAAACACGACTTCCGGTGCCCAATTTGCCGCTCTGCCATTGGTCAAGCCAGATGTGTGATTTGCGAGAGCCGTTGTGAACTGACGTTCCGTTCTGTTGCTAAATCAGCCTATTGTGTGCATAGCATTCTCCATCACTATGTATAACACGGAATTTCTCGATGTGTACAGCAATACTTAGAGATATTTCAACCCTACATGTCACTTCCTATGAAATGTCTTTAATGATTATAGTCATATGCCCTATTCACACGTATTCAGATATTTTTGAAAACATTTTGTCTCAGTTTTAGGCCAGCGTTTCAAAATCTCTACTCAAAGGACCGTTTTCGAAAACCTGCATTTTTGTTGCCTGAAAACGCCGTTTAGGTGTGGACAGAAAGCTAAAACGAAGAAATGATATCCGTTTTCAAAAACGTCCGAATATGTGTGAACGGGGCCATGGCAAAACAATTATTATTCACACGAGAAAATGTTAATGGTCGTTAGGAGGATTCAATTTAGAGTCGCATATCCATAAAAAAAAAACAGTACTCGGCACTGTGTATCACTGCTTGGTAATGAGAACACCTTGTACAGCGTAACAAACAACATCAGCGTCGAGGCTTAAATATTACACTTTTCTCAATGCTTAGTTCTACGGTAAAGTATTGACTAGTTCACTTCGCATGAACTAAGCTGCATATGAAAGTTCAATTTATTGCTGGCTTTAAACCGTTTAACGTGTCTTTTGACTTTGTTTTTAGCTCCTTAATCTGTTTGTGGCTGTTATCATGGACAACTTTGAGTACCTTACACGTGACGAATCCATTCTCGGCCCACACCACCTCGACGAGTTTGTCCGTGTGTGGTCTGAGTTTGATCCTGGAGCCACGTAAGTTGCGAGATATAAATGTCTTCATGATATTTGTTGTTAATACTTTTTATTGGTGTGCTTGTTGTTTGTGTCTTTGTTTATTTTATTGTTTATCGTTTTTTTCAATTTCCTTTTTTTTTTTTTTTTTTTTTTTTCCAGGGGTCGTATAAAGCACACAGAAGTTTGTCAGTTGCTAAGACAAATGTCTCCTCCAGTTGGAATCGGCAAGAAATGTCCTAAGATCGTCGCTTACAAGGTTGGCAAGTCTCAGTTACCTGAGTGTCATAGCTGCTAAGTTACAGAGCTAGAACATGATAATTTGTTTGTTTTTGGCTGGAGGGGCGGGTTGGGAACTGTGCCATCAATATTGGGGAGTCAAGTCCCTTTAATCAACAACAAGAAGTAAGCGAGCAACTGAGAAGTAAGCAAATAACAAAATGAATTGATTTTTAGTTGTAGAAATCCGTCTAGACTAAATAAAAATAAGTAAATTCCATGTGGCAAAATTAAATTAATTTTTGGGTTTGACAGAAGGCTCATTGACCTTGGACACCTTATGATGCCTACACAAAGCAATTCTGTATAGAGTAAGGAGCGCACTGACCATGTAGCGATTAGTGTTAAGAACTGACTATGGTTATGAGGGTTGAAGCGCTGAAAATATTAGGCTGATTTAGCAACAGAACGGGAACGTCAGTTGACGACGGCGGGCGCAAATCAAACAACTGGCTTGACCAATGGCACAGCGGCAATTTTGGCACCGGAAGTCGAGTTTAGTCTTTACCGCGCGCTTTCCCGTCGTCAAATGACGTTCCTGTTCTGTTGCTAAATCAGCCTAATAAGGGGTAACGGACGCATACAACCTTGAACCGGGCTATATGCTTCTGGGGCTAGTGATTGCGAAAGAGTTAACTTTGATTGATTGTTAGGGTTGTCATTATAGATTTGTAAATTAAAGTTTACTTAACCCTGCGCTTTTTTTTTCAGCGCCTGATTAAGATGAACATGCCGCTGTACCCAGATAACACGGTCACATTTACGGCTACTCTATTTGCCCTGGTGCGGACTTCACTCAAGATAATGACTGAGAAAAGTAAGATTGTTGTCTGTCTTTCTGATTGTTTCTGTTTTGTGTTACACATAGGCTGTGAACTGAGATGTTTTGGTTGGCTCATTGGTTTGACTTGGGTCTCACGACTTTCTTCGCTAAAAAAAGGTCGACATTTGGACTGCTCTGCTCGGACGTAAGAGCTAAATTCGTGCACGTAATTGTCTTTTTAAGCTAAATGATTTGACCTATGCGAACGGTCTTATCACCAACTGACATAATACAAAATATTGAAAGAACCCTGTACAGCACCAAGAAAAACCTGCCCAAGACGGACAGCATCTACGAAATTCAGACCAGGGACAATTTTTAAAATTCTTCTTTCTTTTCAGATAATCTTAAGGAAAACGATAAGGAATTGAGAGCCATGTTGAAAAGAGTCTGGCCGAAACTCACAAAGAAGACCTTGGACAGAGTTGTTCCAAAACCTCCAAGTCTCATAAACAATGGTAAGAATCAATAAAAAATTTTGAAACTTTGAGAGCAGGGAAAGACATTATACGTATGAGCGATACTGTTATTTCTTTTGCTACGGGTTCCAGTCGTTCAAAAGGTAAATAGCGGTATCGGCTTGATAAATCTCTACGTAGCGGATAGCGCAGTCAGTTTCCTGACTCTTATCCAGTGGATAGCGCTGTCCAGCTCTGTAAAACTCTGGGCCTTTGTCAACGGAGCGGCATGTGGGCACTGAAAATGTGCCTGGTACTAAACTCTTTGTTACTCCGCTGTAGGGTTCTCAATTTGCTATCTTGAATGAGCCCGAACCGAGGAAGAGCCAATACAGTTTACTCCAACGGAAAGACTTGAATATTTACTAAGAAATGCACGTGGATTGTTGACCCTTGTTCGGACTTTTATGGTTAATTTTGCAATTTTTGCATGGATGTATCTCTGTCAATGTTGACCTGATAAACACCAAACTTGAGAATTGTGGAAAACTCGGTGTGCTCTAACACTTAACAGTGTAAATAAGTAATAAGTAATATACAGACTTGAATATTTACTAAGAAATGCACGTGGATTGTTGACCCTTGTTCGGACTTTTATGGTTAATTTTGCAATTTTTGCATGGATGTATCTCTGTCAATGTTGACCTGATAAACACCAAACTTGAGAATTGTGGAAAACTCGGTGTGCTCTAACACTTAACAGTGTGGGTCTAACACTTAACAGTGTGGGTCTTGTGTTGATAGTCCCATAATACTCGGACTCATACCCAATCCCCCCCGAGATATGAAGTCCTGCAATGTCAAATAATTCTCTCGTGTGCTATGATGATACTTCAGGTCAAGTTAACTGTGTCGTCATGGAGTTTGACTAAATGTCGGGGGTTGCGGGTCGCGAGTGAAAGTCACTGGTGCCAGCCAGTGCGGGTAAAAGTCGTGGGTAACATAACCTGCATAACAGGCACTTCATGAGCCAAGCGAGGCGAACTCGGCATTTTGCTCGTCTCGCGCTTCGCGCGAAATTGCCCCGTTCGCCTCGCTTGGCTCTTAAAGCGCCTGTTATGCAGACTATCGGTAACAACAAATTACCAAACCAAGGATAAAATACCAAAAAAGTACACGTTCTACTTACATCGTGCTCATGCTTCGTAGATCGTTATCACGTCAGCAACTATGATCATTTCTTGTAACAAAAGAAATAATTTACATACGAAATTAGTTCAATCCGACAGAAATTTTTGGTACACCAACATGGCCGCCGAGTTATTGCTTTGTACACCAATATGGCCTCCGTGACGTCATGTGAAAATGATCTGTTGAGATGTAATGCATGCGACTTCATGTATTCTTCATGTTTACTATATATTTCTTTTAAAGAGGTAACAATTTTTACAATATTTCATTTTCCAGCAAATCAAGCCAATCAGCAGCCGCAAATGACCGTGGGAAAGATATATTGTGCCAAATTAATTTACGAAAACTACAAGTTTATGAGGCGGAAAGGAGAGGTACAGAATAAGGTAAATTGGACAACGAACTGTTAAAGTTTATTTTTTTGTTTTACAGGGGCAGATTTGGGTCGATGAAAATGAAATGAAAAAGATCGTTTCGGTCAGTCCAACTGTGCAATTGCTGGGTCATTAGGTAGGATTGGTCTGACCTCGAAGTGTCCTATGATTTTGTCAATTATAAGAAAAAGCGTCTCAGTAAAGGAGATTAGCAAATTTTGGGTTCTAGTCAGTGAGCAATTCGTTATAAACAGGCCTTAAGAACCCCAGAATTTAAGGGGGAAATGATATTTTCAGAGCTCAGAGCATGTATTTACCATAAAACGATCACATTTTGATCCTTTCAATATTATCCAGTAGAGACTGCAGAATATCGTTCCCTTGTACCGGACAGGACTGGGCTCTACTGTGGGCTTGTTTGCCGCGCATCTTTATCCTTCCAGTTCTTTTTCTTGGATCTTGATGTCATTATTATGCTTCAGACCTGGCTTTGCCCGCCCAACGCCTGTTCAGCTGTGCTTTTTGTTTCTCCTGCGGTCTTTCCTTGTTTCTTTCTTCCTTTTACAATATTATCATATCTCTAATCCGATATTAACCTTTATTTTAAATATTTCTAATAGCATTAAAATAAATATAATACGAGTTTCCTCACAGTAAAATTATAAGGTATCCTAAACTAAATACCCTAAAAATGTTCACGAAAGTATAATGCATTAAACCACAAGTCACAGTAACGTCAAAATAAACCTTTCATGCAAAGTGACACCAAAAAAATATTTTTAAGAAACAAGTTCAGAATCGCCTTTGTTCTTTTGGTCAGCGGTTGTTGTGTTCTGAACCGATGATCGAGGGAACTAAGGGCTCTGGTATAATAATCTGTAACTTAAGGATAAGCTTTTAAAACCTAACTTTAAAGAAAGAAATTTAACTGTAGTATAACAAGAAGTATATTCAAAACATAGTACTTGATCGCAGAATACAGATAGCACGATGATAACTAGCTCTGTCGTTTATTCCTTCAACTCTTCCTACCCCTGCGTCGTATCCAAGTGCTTCTTGGGATTTTTGACGGTAATCGCAGCACAAGAGGTCATGGGAAGGATGATAACTAAGAAGCCTTTCTGTTCGCAATTATCCTTCCCAAGTTCCTTTGCGTTTTTGAACCTTTCTGTGATCGTTTTAGCTGCATTTCATGAATTTGCCTCATTTCTTGCGCGGTTGCTTGCTGTCAAAGGTCCCAAGACTTTTCTAAGAGGTAGTCTATTTCCTACTGGTTGGATTGACAAAGTTGGCTAAAGATAAGCCTAGGGGTTGCATAAAATGCTTGACTGTTGTAGAAAGAAACATTTAACAGGAAAGCACCATGTAAACTCGAACCCCCATCCCACTATACATTGGTGAAAGTCCTTTTTCACAGTGCTTTGCTGTTAAATGTTGTTTTTACTTTTGGCCAGGACCTTCTTGGCTTCTTCTCATGTTTATAGTGAGTAACTGTCTGTCACAAACAACACCAACATTTCATTAGTAGTTGATTTTATTTCACTTCTTATCTTCTTTCTGTTCTTTCTCTCTTTATCTTACCTTGGAGCAGGATACCGACCAGGTAGGCACTCTTTGTCTTTACCTTTTGTTCTCTGATACTCTTCTGTTTTTCTGCGGTTTTGTTGTTGTTGTTGTTGTTGTTGTTGTTGTGGCTGTTTTATTCATATTCTTTTTTTGTTCTTCTGCCACATTTGTGGATTTTATCTACAAATGGGAGAAGCTCCTTGTACAGCACAGTAAACAGTACCACAAAAAAGCACTAGTCAGTTGCTATCATTTGATTGATCGCACGTTAGGGTTTTATCCACATCCTCAAAGTTTAGAATTACCACTGTTCAGTAGCTTTCATTTGACTGGACGTACGTTCTATACCGTCGCTATGTGCCACCTTGCACACTGAGCAAAATAAACAGCACCAATAAACTGACTCGGCAGCCATATTTCTACATCCTAAATAAATTTCCCTACAAAATTTTGCATTTCAGTAAACTCATTTGCTCCCCTCGCCTAGAATGGCTACACGCACCGAACCCTATTGCCTTTTCTGGTATAATTTATTTTTCCTCATCACTGTCAACTGGCGTTAATTTCTCAGGGAACTGTTCTGAGTCGCTTTGTTGGCGGATCTATGTTCCAGAAATTACGACGAGAAAACGACCCTGAATTAGGAGAGGTATAGACTGAAGTGTTTAATTCTTACTCCAGCGCGTAATCTTGCACGTAAACATTCTGTTGGTGACAGTAACTTTATCCAGGTCACTGGTTATCCAGCCAAGAGTTCGTCCCTTCTGCTATTAACGAACTTAAAACTCATCTACTCTGCTAACTTTAAACGTTTCTTCCTTTAAAACGCGCATTATTTTCAAGTAATTTTAAACTTTCAGTCGTGTTTAATACTAACGAATAAAATCAGTGACGTTTTTATGTCTTAATCTAACTCTTTAAACCAAAGGTAAGCCTTATGCATCAAACTTCAATCCAGCACACCAGATCGTGTATCCGTCCGTCCTTTATAGCACCTGAATTAACGATAAGTGAATTTTGCTTTCTTTTTTCACAATACAACAAGTTTGTCTACAATAAATTATTTTTGATGGGTGCATAAGGCTCACCTAACAGTTGATTTAATAAATAATAAAAATAAACGAAATAATAAGCATCCTCGAAAGTGCTCTTCTCTTTCTTTCTTCTATCTGCTCGATCTTGCTGCTATTTAGTTCCATATTTCCGACCCTAACGGGTTTTTCTTACATGTGTTATATTCTTGACATTTCCTTTGTTATAAAATGGTTTTTATTGCATGGAAACCAGACCAACTGAAACAAATGAAACATGCTTCACCCAACAGGAGATCACTTGACCGATATTCGTACGACCGTGGAAACGTGTTTGTTGGCCACGTTTTGACATTTTTTTTGCTGTTCTTTAGATTAGTATAGTAAATGAAATGATATGTGTGGAGAAAAGGATACAGAAAAAAATTCTGAGTTCCAGATGGGAATTGAACCCACGACCTTTCGTACACTAGTCGAATGCTCTAACCACTGAGCTACTGAGAACTCAGTGGTGAGCAGGTCAAATGTGGGCTGACAGAACTACCGCATCGCGCAGTCACATTAGATTAGTGTCTTTTTTTACATAATTTTTCTGTAACCTCTTATGAGGTCCAACACAATCAGAAATAACTTCATGACTTCGTAGATTTCATTGTATATGGTGGAATTTTTGAGAGCAGAGTGAAAGTAGTAAGGTTTGGGAACATTCAGTTGCCTCATGTAAGGGAACCCGAGATAATTTTGCTCGTGGAATCCGCATCCTGTGTTTTGGAATCCGCATTACACCTCAAGGAATCTGGAATCCCACCAACGATTGGAATTCGGAATCCAAGTTCCACCTACCAAGAATCCGGAATCCACGTTGTGGAATCCAGAGTTCAAGACTGTCTTGGATTCCCTTACGTGGGGTAAATGTAGGCAAACTAGGAATCATGAAGATGTAATAGAAGGTTTGGTTGCGTTTCTTTGGAAGAATGGAGCATTAGATTCTTGATATCACAAATCTTTTGATTCGGTTGCGACGAAAGAAACAAACGATCCGAAGTGAATACTGAAGGCGATGTTACACGGAGCGATTCGTAACGACGGTTTTTTTTATCATTATTGTTTTTTGGGGGGGCCTCATATTGTTATCAGGTGTCAATTTAATAAAACTTTTACAAGTGTAGCCAGTGTTTTAGAGTCTGAAAACAATAGCTAAACTTGTAAATTACAGTTGTAAAAGTTTTATTAAATCGACCCCAGGTTTACGTTTTTTCGGATCCGTGCCCTAAAATAGCAATGATCTTGAATCCTAAATTTCCTGCTGCCTTTGTAATTTTTTGTAAGTGTACAACTCCCGGACGTTTGCGATTTTTAAGGTAGTGCATATAATGATAAAAAATAAAGTAGTGAATTATTTCGATCAAGGCTGATCTATACAACTCATTTTTGCCAGGGACTTCAAATGCAAGAAGTTTCAGTTAGTTTAACTGATGGTCCGCCGTATCACTCAGGTTCCGTGCAGGGCCTCTATCACCCTAATCACCAGGTAAGACTGATCAGTTTAAAGTAACTGAGTAATTTTCTTGCAGTATACCCTTTATACCCCTGAATTTGTTCTCTAGTCTGATGTTGTAGTGTACTCTGTTGAGATGTGGTGCTATAGCGGCTGGCTGAAAGCCTGGACTCGGTTGCATAGAACCTTACCCAAGCGGCCATGTAACGTTTTGTTTATTTTAAGGATACTGATGAAATTCCTACATAAAACACAACTTTTTTTATTCATTTTCGAAACAGCAAAATAGTGCAATTAAAGCGGTCACCTCTCGCAAAATGCCTGTCACACCCGAATATAAAGTTGTAAAGTAGAAATAAAGACAATAATTGGCTAATCATGTTAGTAACCAGGGCGACACCAACATCCTCACATCTGAAAGATAAAAATAGTATCTTCACTGCGCGCGATGAAGATATGATTTTTTAGTAAAAGGAAAAATCTTGGTATTTCATCGGTATCTATATAATAAAGCGTTTTATTGGGCTGAGCGTCTGTTGTTTACTGTTACTTCTACTACCGTCCTCGGGTCGTGTATGTAGATAAACGGTAAAATATTCCGTTTTCTATCTTTCTTTCTTTCTTTCTTTCTTTTTTTTTTTTTTTTTTTTTTTTTTTGCCGTTTCCAAGGAACTGGAACGAACCCACCGTAATGCGCAGCCTGGCAGCCTAAAGAGCTGAGGCCTCGCTTAAAGGGGGAAGTCTACCCATGCGCAGAGCGCTACTTTAGCGAGTCCAAAATGACATTTCCCAGCTGAGTTACCGCGCATCCATGCAACCACGCCTTTGCCGTACAATACTTACCCTACCTTACCCGCGACGAAAAATTTAACCTCGATTTTGGCGGTCAAATTTAGGAATGGCTAGGCGTCTAAATTTTAGTACCGGTATGGTGCTTCGGTGTGAATGGTTTTGGTCCCCGAAGATTGGAAAGTTCCATAATTGGCTACGACACCCATTGACGGGTTTTTATTATGGCCCATTCTTAAATAAAATTTTCTTCTGCTCTTCTATAGGTAATGGAGAGCCCGACCCGATCCCGCTACCCGTCCCAACAAATGCCTCCGGTAGCTCACCACTCTACAACGTCTCTAAATGAAGGGCGTGGTCCTGGTGTGACCACATCTCTAGCCGGTCCTCATCGGCGTCAATTGCCTCAGACGCCTGGTTCTCGCACTGGATCTCAACTCTCTTTGACCGGTAAAGGACCAGCGCTCCCGGAAAACCGGGGCGACAGTGTTCTAGAAAATGGCTATCATCCGAATATGAACCAACACATTGCCATGGCAATACGAAGCGGGCAAAGCCCTTACGCTATATACGGTCTAGAAGACATGGGTGATGAGGACGACTGGTGCTAGCACCTAAATACACGTGACGATCACGTGCGTTCACTACCTTCTAATTGGTCACTTTGGAGACATGTGTGCGGGCTTATTACGTGAGTTTTTGGGCCATAGCGTTGGACCCTACGTGATTCCACCCTTTTGCAGTATGCAATTTAAACTTCCTCGCGGCATAAAATTTTGAATAAGAGGATTACGAAAAATAGTGTGGCGAAGAAACTCCACAAATTCCTTCACGCTATACAACGAAAAGTAATGGTCTCTTTTATGGACGTTGCACCATTCACTTGCCAATAGTTTTGTAAAATTCTCTGCGCCAAGCATTCAACGAGGTCGACGAGAGGAATGGTGAAGCTATGTTCAAAGCCAAGTCAAGATAGTATTAAGATTATTGAATAAATTTCGAATGAATTCGTCGCGTTCTTGTTAGTTAAGCGAGGAAGAGACTTCGACGCGGGCAAATTTGTTTGCTTTTGATAACCAATTTTACAAAACTCTTTCTGTAATCTGTTTATTTATTTATTTATTTGATATCTATAGACAGTTCAAATTAAATATAAATTAATATATATAAAATATAGTCTGGCTTAAAAAGAAAATCAAATTAGTACTTGATAGATTAACAAATGTTACCCGAGTAAGTTAGCTTCCGCTGTGAATTTTCAGTTTTCACAAGCTTGGCTGAGACTTTTTTTTTAAGCAAATATCCTAACTCTGTTTTGGAATGGAAATTGCTTGGCTATTTGCAAGGTAAGCACTAATTTTGGTTAAAAAAGCAGACGATTGTATTTAGCACCAGCTGCCGGCAGCCCTTGGCAAAATTTTCAAGTCAAATTAATTTTGTATAAGTAATTTTAAAATCAATCGCAGCACAAGGATTTTTCGGAAAGAAGCAGAAAAGCTTAGAACGGAAGCTTCTTTGATCCCATAAAGAGATGAGGGATTGGATTTGTGCAGCACTATGAGTTAATTATTAAAAAAGGGGTTTTTTTGTTTGTTGCTGATCAAATGATACGAACTCATTCATGTTTGGCCTCAGGAACTTTTATTATTATTATTATTATTATTGTTGTTAATTTGTAGTTGCCTGTTGTGTTCGGAGTAGTCAAATGGTTTAGCTCCATAATGCGACCCTATTAAGAAGCCGAGGGAATGATACTGCAACCGCACATTTAAAAGACCGCATTTTCATTAAATAGCGATCTAATGAGCCTCTTTAATTTAGCGAGCAGGTTTGTTCATGGGGCAAGCTAATTGATACAAGCAAAGTGGTGGTGATAAGGATGAGGGCCGCGCCCTCTCTCCCTCTAATTTAGATCAAACCGAAGTTCGCTAACGAGACGAGACACTCGGAGATACTTCGTGTCGACAACGACCACTCTTCCTAGTCTGCTCGAGGTGGCAAACTCGTTCCCAGTTCCTCTAGGGAGGAACAGAAAAGACCCGGGAACGAGGTTGCCACTGCAATTTTTACCAGTCTATGCCTTCCCCCTCACTTGCTCTGTCAATTCCATAAAATTGCTCTTTTCACGATGCCTTGAGGTTACTTCAACCACAGAAAATCGTTTTGTTTCTATTTCCTTTTTGACGTTTTGTAATTGTAGTGTAATTAAAACGTCAATATCCTTGATTTTTACCCTAGGATTCTGGTGGTTGATGGTAAAGTCCTCGTGAAAATTGCTGATTTTATAACATGATTTGACAGACTTGTGACGAGAGTGTTTTCCTCGTCGATTTTAGGCCCCAGTCCTGGTTACTGTTTTTTAATGATCATCTGCCGAACTAATAGCGAACTGAGGCCTTTAAATTGTATGCCACTTTTCACAGGCTCGTTACTCACAAAACGAAATTCCACTTTTTGGTAATTGCCACTGAAAGCCGCAAGGATTATTAATTTTTTAAGCTGCTGTAGTTTCATTATCATTATCTTTGATAGAAGAAATCTTCGTAATAATACAATGATAGAAAATGTTATCCCTGTACTCAGTGCAGTTTATAATAATGATATTACTGTAGAGTTATTTATGAAAACATTGCTTTTGAAGCACACACACTTCATAGTTTCAGATAAGATTCTTATTGTATATACGGCAAATGTGATAATGATTCTTTCAGACACAAGTAAAATTAGATTTGTTTTGGACAAAGAATAAATTGCTACATTGTGACACTGCTGTAGATTGTGGTTTGTTTCGTGCCTGCTTTGACCGGGTGTTTTTGGGGGTTGGAGCACTTATCCGCGCTCGGTTATCTTTCCAAAAATACAAATGCGCAATCTCGGCAAGGTGGCGCCAAGATTTGGCGAATCGCACCGCTACATTTGCAAGTCTTTGGAAATCTTCGGGAACGTTCTGTATTGTTTGAAAGTCGTCGGAACGTCTCCGGCACCATCCTGATTTCGTCGGATTTTTTCGGAAATTTGGGAAGTGTGTATACGGAAATCACATGCATTTGACTTTGGAAAAGTTGGCGAGTTTACCATTGTTGCATGTTGGGTAATGCCAAAGGGAGTAATGCTTGAGCTCCGAGGCCGTCTCAAAATAATGAATAGCCTATTCGGCCTTCGGCCTTATGGGCTTTTGACTTAGAGCCCATTTGGGCTCGAAGAATAATTGTTCAATATTTTCCATCCATAAATACTAAACGAGTGCGTAGTGCGAGGCTATTATTTTTAGCAAGGCCTCGGAGCCCAGAGAGGACCGCACCAGCTGTCTGTAAGAAAGAGGCGCCCAGGATGGAAGTGTCTGTTAGGGGAGTTACCGAACTGTGCTTCATTTAACTGGCACCATGGCCAACAGCCAGAAACAACCGCTTTTCTCAAAATTGCAACAAATGCGAGCGATAACGGATCTGAGATTCTGATACGGAGGAGGGGACGTAAGTCACCTTGGGCATCCACTGAGGTCAAACAAGGGGAACTTGGAAAAGCTAAGCAAAGTACTTCAAAACTAAGGTTGTCTTTACTTTAAGTATTGCAAGTTTGAGATATTACCAATACACTGCTAATTTACTAAACGTTTTGAAAGTTCACTAAACATGTTTCTAAGTGTTTAAAAATTGAAACTGTCGTTATGGTCGGCGCGATTTTGCCAGCATAAGACTATTCGGGCGCGAAACGTTTTCAACGAAACGAGGCTCAATATTTCAAGAAAACGAAAAGATACTTACGTTAATTTGTTATTTATACATCTTTGCCTAAGTTTCTAGTAACCGGTAAATGAAATCCCAGCTAATAACACAAGAAAACGCCCTAGACGTTCATGACCGCGATGGACCTAGGGAGCAGTCAACTCACGTTGTTTCGGACACCGTCAGGATCGCTAGTTAGTGCTCTTAATAGCGTGAGCTCGTTGTAGCGGGGTACGAGAAGAGATTTCTTCGAAAAATATTTGCTGAAGGGGAACATGTCGTTACATTGAAATGATGGCGTGACCGGAAAGAACCTTTCTTCAAACTCAACATCCAAGACACTTTTCTTTTGCAGTAACGAAAGTCAAATGCCTTCGCTTCTTCTCTTTATGAGCGGTCACTTTTGTGGTTAGAAGAGGAACAAAACGGCTTTTGAAGAGGAAACTGAAGAGCTGTTGCCAATTTGCTATGATAGTTTTGAACACGAGAATGCAGATCTTTTTTGTTTTGTTTGCTGTTTCCTGGCTTTTTGTTGTCGCTTCTAATTTTTCCGTTCACTTTTTGGGCCAACATCTGGTCCAACACCTATAGAGCTCACACCTCTTTCCTCACCTCTTGCCCACCCCCATCCCCCCTCCCCCCGCCAAAAAAAAAAAAGGAGAAAGGAAAGGCATTCTCGGGCAACCATTTTTTCTTGAATTCTGTCAAGAGCTTTACAATCTCTCCAGACGGGGTTGGACACTAGTTACGAAGCCAACACAGTTTTGCATTCGCTTGCTGTGAAATTGGGCAACAACGTAAATCAATGTTTCCTGTAGTCTTGTGTAGGCTTTATAAGATGTCCGACCAGGAATTCCATCTAGCCACGAAGAAAGCTAAAAGAGGGAATCAATTGCTTAGAAGTCCTGTGGTTTCACTTAGGCTACCTTACCACTACGCAGTTGACTATGTTTCATACACATGTCCTAAATCATTTAAGCCTGGCAAACCAATAAACTTGACCTTTTTACAGCTGTATTACATCAAAACATGGCAAGGGTTCGTTGTTGATGTTGTTTTGTTTCGTTCTTTGCAAATTAATGGTCCTGAGAACAGTTACATGAACCTTACAGCTGACGACGAATACTACCAACTGGCTTTGAATTATATAAACGGAGTTTAACTAGGCTGTGCGTCAGCCTTTAAGATGTATGTGAAACTGGCCACAAAGTCCTCGTATATATTAACCAGTTGCACGAGACTTCCTGCGATATTTTGATTTCCTCCTCCAAATATGGTCAGGTACTAAACATTTTCCCCTATTAACGAGAGCACTTTTAAGTTTTTATTTCAGTTCAAAGGAATTGATATCAAAATACCAGCGAGATGATAGTCAAGAGAGCAACAAACCAACGGGAAAAATTACCTATCTACTACTTACTACACGTCTTTTATATAAATATAATTTTTACTTTACTCAAATAGGCCTTTTCTGAGTTCCCCCCAGCCACTGTATCAAAACGAGGTTAAGTTCTCGGCCTTTGATATGGAAATGATTTTTCATTCTCATGCAACTAAAACTCATTTTCACAAGAAAGGTTGTACACTTGGCCTCATTTTGGAAGTAAGGGTTTTTGGAACTCGGCTGAAGTGGCCTATTAAAATTCAACTTGAATAGGAATTGGAATATACACTCCAGAAGCTATGGAAACCCCACTTGATATCGTTGCTTATCCAATAGACTAACTTTAGCTGAACAGCAACTCAATGTTTAAGATACCTAGGGGGAATTTGTTTTTTGGTTGTTCCATAATCCTGTACAAGCAAGCGAAAGTAGCCTCTGCCGCCAAAGGATTTCAAACCTGCTGAGCATGCGCACGGATAAACTTTGGAGTGACCGTGATTGGCTAAATCAAGCGCGCTTCATGTCATAAAGCAGCTTTAACAAAGACAACGTGACAGCGTCGACAGTGCGCGCAGGTCGAAACATCGACTTGACCAATAGCGCAAAAGGCAAAATGAGTGCCAGAAGTTGCGTTCAATCATTTCCGCGCCTTTTAGCTTTCTTATTTGACGTTCTGTTGTCTTTGCCAAATCTTTTTATTTGATAAGTAAAGCCAGCAGGTGATGGGCTATGTATCTGTTGTGGTTCAATTTTATCCTTGGTTTAAAATTTATTGGTAATGTATGATAATAATTTTGAAACAAAAGAAACTAAAATTTAAACCAAGGACAAAATTGAACCAAAACATATCCTTTCAAGTATTCCAACAAAATGGGTAGAAATTCATCTCAACTTTAAGGCAAAATTACTTTAACAATTTATAGCTACCTAAAACGAGAAATTCAACCCTGTCAAGCATACACGCTTAAAAACTAACGTATATTGCGCTCTTGTTATCCAGCATAAAGAAACAGTTCTAACCCTCCCTCCCCTCCCTTCCCCACCCTATTTTTCCATCCCAATTATGAAGCTTTTTCTGTGTATCATGACGTATTCAGTCGAGAGAATGAATGCTTGTATGTCTAAACACAACCCAACAAAAACGATAATGAGTTGTGTGTATCTATGACGTCCATGTCTTGAGTACTTATCTTACTTAAACACAGCACAGATAATGGGGAACTTTAGCAACGACAGCGGTAGAGGAAATGAGGATGTCAAAATAGCCATAGGTTTTTAAAGAAGCAAAACAAACACTCATTATGTGCATCATATACCTCTTGGTACATTTATCTACTAATCACTACACGACTATGCCACATTTTATAAAGGACGTAAACAAACGTCGACGACTCCCCCCTTTCAGAACATGGGTGAGGATCCCAAGAATTCAAGTCCAGGAGACTGACTTCGTTTGACAAAATAATCAATTTGCAATTTCCTTTTTCAATTTTTTTTGTTCTTTTGGCTGCCTCCGCTGTCATGATTGCTAAAGCTCCCTGGTGACTAGCTACCAGGTTACGCTCCTATCGGGAATTGCCAGTAGTCAACAGTGTAGGCACGTTTTAAAATGATAGGACCACTAGGTTTTAAGAGGTCATCATACACAGAAAGAGTTCATAAATTTCATGTCATGGACTTTGGCCACAACTACCAGTCAAATGTATGACCACGTCCTTGTTTCTTTCCTCTTTAAATTAAACAACATTCGATTAAGTAAAAGGACAAAAATTTTACTGCTAGCAGTTCCTCAGGATTATCGCGCGGGGAAGGATGCACGTGCACGCGAGCGAGGCAAACGCAAGTCGTAGAAAACGAAAAGTGAAGCGCGCGTTTTCGTCGCTAACTCGCTCGTACGTGCATTCTTGCCCGCGCGACAATCCTGAGGGAATGTTAACAGTCTAGACGATAAATAATACTTCCATCCCTGACAACATGACGTCTAGGGGGGAAAAGTGAAGGACCCTGGTAGTTGTGATCAAAGTTTCGACAAATGCAACTGAGGTTAAATAATTTCTTAGTAAGTTTCCTATAATTCATGTCCTGTCTTTAGCATCTTCATTTTGTGTTTCCCCTAATGATTCAACACTGGCTTGATCTGAGCTCTGTGCATCCTGTTCATTCACTAAAGACAGATCGTTTGCCAACTGATCCGAGTTAATATTGTCAGTTCTTGTAGATTCACCGTTTGCTTCATCACGCGGTAAAACGTGATCGCGCAATAAGATTTCATCACGTGACGAGTCTTGGTCACGCGATGAGTCCTCATGAGGTTTATTCACTTTTGGAGCGTCCGTTACGCTACTCGACGTATCAGCTTGCTTAGATAAGTCATCAGTATGTTGACTAGCATGTTGTTGCTGGTCATTAACTGGTTTTTCTGAAACACTTCCCGGTGTTCCTGTGTTACCACATAACACGTACTCATCCTCACCAACAGAGATAACGCGTTTATCGTGAGGAAGATCCGCGGAGTGATCGACTTTTCCATTTGATGTAATCGAAGCTATATTTTCGTCACCATTATCCGGTGACTTCGTTTGTTTTTGCTCATCGTGCGAGTTCTGGCTTTGATCTGCGCCATCATGGCTGAGTATGTCTTTGTTTTCATCTACTGATGGCTTGCCTTTTCCTTCACCAGACGGCTGACTACTGGATGAATTAATAGAGTCCTGACTTGATTCTGGATCGTGTTTGCTTGCTGACCCCTCTTGTTTGTCTGTGAGCAAAATATAAAGAAACTCTCACAAAAAAGCCTCACAGCTACAAATGACAACGTTTCTAAACAAGAACCATTGTGGCCCTTGTTCTAACAACTGACAGATGAACACCAGTATCAAAACGAAAGCTAACGAGCAGTACTTTGGGGTACTTGTGTTTAGGATTCAATACAAAATATCTCAAAAATAAGAAAACCTAACGGGCAAAACGAAAGGTTTGAGGCAGCACGTTTTCTCTAGCACTTGGAACGCCGTGGACAAGTTACCAAAATGGCACCCTTACAAACGAAATTAGGAACCTTACGATTCGAGGACGGCGACGGCAGCGAAAACACCGCTTAAGAAGTAAATTCGCGTTCTTTCAATCTTCATCGCGATTGTTCCAACTCAATTACTTTGTCAAATGTAGGCGAAGTCTCCTGGAGTTAAATTCCTAAAAACCATATCCAGGTTCAAAAGAGAAAGAAAATTTCGCAGTGGCTTGTTAACGTCCTTCATAAAACGTGAAATTAGGCATTTTCACGTCGTAGTTAGTCGTGCAGTGACGGTAAAAGAATGAACAAAACAAAGTGTTGCACGTGCAAAGTTGCTGTTTTGCTAGTCTAAACCTATTTCTTTTTTTACGTTCTCGTCACCGTCGCCGTTGACGGATCTTAAGGTGCCAACAGGGTTCGCAAATACGCCAAATTTGGCGTATTTTACGCCAAAATTGTTCGGATGACTCCACTGTGGTTACGGAGGGGATCACTTCGACTCCAGAAATTTTCGGTAACAAACACAGTTTTGTCCTTACCTTTTTCGCAACAAATATAATTTACGTTAATTGTAAACGTTGTAAACCTTAATCAAATCATCGAAATTAAAGAATTATACTGCATGACAAAACAGGAAGAGGGTAAATTACGATCAAAGTTTACTCGATGACCACCATCATGGATTTGAGCTTTCCAGGTCAGCGGACCGCCACAGCTACTTCGTGTATCCCTCACGATAGTGTATACATGCCAGGACCAAGTGCTGGAACTCCAAGTATTCCAGAATGACTCCAAAATTTGTGAAACAGAAGTCACACTGACTCCACTCATCAATAAAATTTGCAAACCCTGGGTGCCAATTAAACCTTCGATCTTCAGAGCTTCCAGGTGGGGTTTAATGGAAATACAGGACAACAGCTGACAAACCTGACTTTCCAGAAGCTTTAGTAGCTAATCGTACTGTGAGGCGATTATCAGTATCGTCTAGGGCGGCCATGGCGTTCTTTAGAATGCGACCCTCTTCACTGAACAAAAGTACGGCTGGTATTTTAACATCGTCTTTGTTGTCTTCATCATTGGACATGGCAAAGATTGGTTGTGTATCACTAGAGCTGCCTTCATTGTTATCTACACGCAAAAAAAAAAAAAAAAAAAACACACACACACACACACACACACCAAAAATTAGAACATGATGAATATTTAAGCTGCATGGATTCCAGCACATACAGGACACAAGCAACAAGAACCCAAACAGGCATGAAAAGAAACGAGGAAACAATTTCTAACGCGGGATCTTTTTGCGTTTGCAATAAATTCAAACAAAATCCGCAGCATTAGCTTGTCTGTTGTCGTAATATAACGACTGGTTTAAAGGCCATTTCCAAGGTCCAGGAATGAGCTTCATTTACATGAGAATAACAATCAATTTTATATCGAAGCCCGCACACTTAGCCTCGTTTTCAAACAGAGGCTTCGGATAACTCGGAAATGTTAAGACGACGGGACGTGACAGGACGTAAAGGAAAAGACGCGGTTGTCTGGTCAATTCAAATTTGTACAAAAGCAACCAAGAAATTATGAAATACAGAAACAAGTAACTGATGCAGAGCGCTAGCAACTAGCAAGCAGTGCCTCAAGAGCTGAGACGCAAGATTATTAACGCAAGGTGCACGGTTAAGCCGGTTAATAAAAGAAACGTATTCCAGTCAAATATTTTTCTTAAGTTTTGACCGAATTTGTTATGATAAAACACTTATATCAAGATAATACACGGGATAACAAGAGACAACAAAAAAGCAGTAATAAAGTATGATTTTTGAGCAACTCAACGTTAAAGTTGTCATTCATTCTTACCGATGATGACAACGCCTACTGCACCCGCGGCTTGAGCGTGACGAGTCTGTTAACGAAACAAAAACAATCAACAATTGCTCAGAAGAGTACCGAGCCTCGAGAGGAGGGGTAAAAGTACAAAAAGACTACTTCGATTGCATGGAGCAATTACGAGTACAGTTACTTCACCTTGGAAGGCTGTTGGCGCAACGTAAGCCTGCATGGTCACCGCAACCTTTACTTTGCTAGTGGTCATTGGAGATCTTTAGATTCTAAGACGAGGACGACTATGAGAACAAGACTTTCTCCATGATACTAAGGTGTGCGCGCGCATGAACCAGTTACATTTGAGATTTAGTTATGAAACTTAATAGTGCGCTTGCGCGAGTCAGCATTTTGGCTGGAAAATGTAATAGCTGTCGTCATTCTATTTTGCGAGAACGACGTAGTGACGGAAAAAAGTTATCAAATGTTAAGACGTTTTGTCATTTTGCGCTCGGGAGAGGGTTTAACCTCCTACACCAACAATAAAAACGTGCTGATTTTTCTGGTGCAAAAAATTACAAGGAAGCTTTCCGGGTGTTTATTTCTTGAGAATACGTGAAAAAAAATTGAGTTTAATCTCGTCCTAGTGGTCTTTTTCGTCCTCAAATCTAATTGTCTCTATTTATGTCCAAGTATCATCTGCTTTATAAACATCAGTTTCTCTCAACAGAAATTATCTTACAATATTCACTTTAATCTCGTACTAAAACTTTTCAGGTGGGGGATGAAATCGATTAACAACGACATTGATAAGCAAAATCCACAGAGCTACTTAGATTTAAAAGTCTTGAGCAAGAGAAAGGTACTGAGCAGCGCCTTCTTGAGCCAACAGGCTTTAACATCTTAAACAGAAGGGATATAGCTGAGGTAGACCACTTTTAAAAAGTCAAGAATAAAATGACAATGTTCGAAATGGCCTGACCCGCTCCCTTACACCAATCGACAACATCATCATTCTGAGGAACCGATGCATATTAATATTAATACTATGTACATACCTTGTCAATGAACATGCAATCGCCCCTTTCTAACACAGCAATTCTGTGCTTCAACTCCTCGCCATTAGAGAGAGGAGAACATGCCTTGAAAGGTTTGCCCATGCTAACTTCAGCACTCATCTGAAAAACAAAAAGGCGAAACATAATTTCATGGCTTGTAAATATGAACTGATCAGAAGAAAGGCCTTTTTTTATACAAAAACACTTACACGTCAAAACTTAAGGATCCTTGATCACCTCCGAAAGAGAGTAATTACTTACTTATTTGAAACGCCACGAGTAAAAAAAATTGAGGAAACTTATTTCTCTGAAGTGGACAGCTTGTTTCTTTACTGATGTTACTGATAAAACATAAATTACTGTGGTCTCTAAAAGAATTACGACTACACGATTTCGGGAAGATCTCTTTTTCCGTTTTCTAAAATGTACGTCTTAGTTCGCCTTCCTAGTCACTTTTAACATGAACAGCTAATTCTTTATGAGATGACGAATAATTTGTTTCAAAAAAATTCTAAGGGCATTGCGAAGGATTTGTAAGTCTCCTAAAATGCTGTATATCGTGTCTCACCCCCACATCTCCTTTGCTCAGATCCAAACCAAATCGTGCAGGGCAGGCAACAAGGACCACATCTCCATTGTACGGGGCAGACATAAGCTGAACCACTCGAGGGCTTTCTTGGGGAGCTACAACAATGATCACTTTTAGTACATAATTGTATCAAACTTAAGTTCAAATATTATCAAAGCTGCGTTTGCAAACAAATCAAGCCTCCTAATGAAAACTGTTCAATTTCAACAAAAGGATGACATACTTTTTATGAACCACAACGATACTTTTGTCTGAGAGGGCAAGAAAACGAGGCCAGCAGGTCAAAACAATGAGTAACATTTTTGGCTCAATTACACGTCAAATCCGCTCATAACAGTATGTTGAGTTGTCGCGTTTGGTTCGGATTGACTGAAAAATCTCCCCCAACTTCCACGCCAAATCGCAAGTAAATCCTAAACTAGTCGTGACTTGATCATCCACTTTTTCTTCATTCGACTGTTCAATACATCTACCTTACAGGATTAATATTCACAAAAACTACATTATACCTGATTCATCATTCCGTCGTTTCGCCAACTCGATCATCTCTTGCATAAACTTGATGCCTTCCTCTGCATAATCTTGCGATTGAGCCTAGTAATGACGAAAGAAACAACAAGGTACCCTAAGTTGCACAGAAGGCAAACATGAGTTAAATGGGCAATTTTTGTCTGACTTTAACAGAAAACATTCCATGTTGAAGAGTAAAAGTTAGTTTAGGCTTGACAAGTTGATGACACATTTAGATTAAATTTTAGGAACCCTTTTTATATTTTGTTTTATTCTCGAAGAGTAATGTGTTATGATTAGCTCGTTCAAAATATTAAACTTACAATAAAAACGGTGTACCGTCTTTTGTTTGTTACATCACTGACGGCCTACAATGAATTGTACAATAAATATTTTCTTAAATGAAGATATGATCGTCGCAGTCGTAATTACAATTTTGGCATTTGAAAATTGACCCCCCCCCCCCCTTCCCCCCAAAATTTAGGAACTTCAACGGGATTTAAACCCATGGCCTATGAGTTAGCGCTGCAGTGCTCTACTAACTGAGCCATGAAGACCCATTCAGTGGGCGCAAGCCAAAATTTGTTGAGTTCATTTGTTGAAAATATTTTGTCATGTTTGGCTCAAATTTTGTTCAAGCAGATAGAAACAATATCCCTACCAAAGGTACATGTATTGCTCATCGTTGAATCTGGCAACAAATTTTAACAGCCTGTGTACTTCAGATTGCGATGCAGCTATTTAGCGTTTTGGCCCAAGAAGAGCAAAAAATACGACTGTATAATTGGTACATAAGGACCTTTGATTTTGATTTTCTATTGATTTTGGTTAAACTGTAAGTTATAAACAAAATCCTATGTTGTAACTAAATTATTCAGATGAAACCACTTTGACAAAACTTTTTCAAAGAACTAATATTTTCTCAGGATTTAAAAGAAAGAAAGTTTAATTTTTCTTTAGCCACTGTTGGAGTGAAAGGGTTTGTAAATAGGCGGGAGTGATTTATTCATTTAAACTCGATAAAGCAAAAAACTGTAAGTTAACTGAACAGATTTTGAAGGGAGTAAAGAAAGGCAGGCACCAAATCTAAAGGTCTGTTTAACCGAGGCGTCTGTATTTAGACATTTTTAAATTCTTACCGATGAAGCCGTTTGCATGAGCTGTATTCTACCATCCTTTGTATGAACTACAGTGATTCCCATGGACTTGAGAATCATTACATGATGCTGATTACCAGGTACAAACTGCTCAGCTCTCAACCGGGGAGGCCTGAGAAATAGCAGATTAACATCAAGGGGGGATCTACACTGTAGATGGATGGGAGGGGAGGTTGTCTAGGCACCCCTCTCCTTACCCCAGATACCTCTTTGAATTTACTTGAAGATACCTGTTATGTAACTAGTTCTTAGGTTTACATCTGTACGCTGTAGACAAACTCCTGGAAAAAGGACAATCTACACCTAATTCCAAAATGGCGTCAAATTTTGTTAATCCATTGCCTGCATGATCATTGGTCATTGATACCTCGGTTTAAGGTAAAATTTCATTTGAATTCTGCAAGTACAATCAAGGCAAGGAGGCATAACTAACAAAAATATAAAAAAGGTAGTGTTGCTGCTATTTTTGAGTAAGGTGTATATTGGACGCCATTGTTTATATTTTTCCTCATTAGCATACGACCTAACTCATAGAAGCCGTAGCCATGTATACAAACTAAATTCAAAAGTTGAAAGAGTTGATTAACTTGAGTAATTTGTGCAATTTTCAGCTCTTTGCAAGCAATATTGAATAAATATCAGCCATCAAAAACTACGAAATTGCTGTGTGGCAAAAAATTAGTGAGTGATACATTCTTTGTAAAATTTCGAGTTTTTAAAAGAGAATTTCTCTGAGACCATTCGGTTTATCGGGCAAAAATTTTCAGAGATAACTGAAATTGTTATGCTCTTTTAATAATCAGAAGTTTTATTTCATTAACTTACTTAAATAATGAAATGCACACGTTAATGAGGCAAAAAATGTAAACAAAGAGGTGCCTTTAGGGGTAGCATAATTACTGGTGAGCCAGCTGTTTTTATTGCAGTCTACAAATAAGGAAAGAAACAAAGCTTTGAAACTAAACATAACGTTAAAAATCTCAACTGGCCGGAGGCAAACCAGTCGGCGTTTAACAAGCATGACTGAGGATTTAAAGTCAGGACTACAGAGAACAAGCTAGCACATTATTATACCAAGTAAATAGCAAGTCTTGAGTTACATCACAAAGAACACAACAATGATCCCTAGCCCTTACACAATAACACCATAAACTTCACACTATAGAACGTCACAATAGAGTATATATTGACTTGGTATATTGAGCATCACCCCAAATTCAGCTAAGCAGTTAGTATAGGAATTGAACTAGCCTGCGAACCACAGAGAGAGGTGACAACCGGAAATACATCTGCAGTTCGCAGGCTAGGATTGAAGTTGTGGTCTCTGATTTGCAATTCCAGTGCTTCACTGCCTGACTGCACTGTCTCCCCCAATGAGACGTCAGTTCCTTCAGTATAAATCAAAATGCTGCGTAAAGTACAGAGAGACGGTGGGTGAAATTCTGTACATGGTGCGACCATACACAAATACACTGGTTCATGGTTCAACAGTTCTTTTGCTGGAGGATACTACACTACATTCACTTTCCTTTATTTTACCACATGACAATTTAAAACTGTCTTCAGCTTCAATTTAAAGGAAAATTACAAAACTTAACTCACTTGTTATTGCTAAATGCAAAAGCTTGCTTTTTGTTGGGGCAGCTTCCTTCTCTTTGAGCTCGGCTGTTTCGTCGCACCTCCTCTGCAAACTTTGCCGTTGAGCCTTGATCGTGTTGAGTTATAGGGCAGGTATACTCATGCTCATTTTCTGAACTCAAGGTTACATTGTATTTCAGTTCCTGTGTACAAAACAGATGGTGGATGACAAACAGGTTGAAATAATTTTAAAGAAAGGCAATATCACTCAGTATCCTTCAGTCATTTACATGTACATTTAAGTAAATTTCAAGTTTATTATTATTATCACTATCACTATAATAAAAATGAGGTGTCTTACTTGTGAGGCAGATTCATTCACAGCCATGATGGACAAGCTGAGAGGGAGAATATGAGCCTCCGTGGTGAAAACAAACTGGTTTAAGTTAAATACCAAGTCTTCCTTTTCAGTAAACAGAAGATATAAATACTTAAATGTCTCTGCTAGGACAAATGAATCCATCCTGAAATGAGGCAAAATAAAGAGATTTTGATGGGGAAATTCATCATCATCAAGTTCAGTATTTCACTAACATTAGTAAAACCTTAACAGGATTTTGATTCCATTTGGAACGCATTACAGAACTGAACCTCCAGCCACACTCTATTACATGTAAGTGGCCAGCAATCAAAGTTCCAAAATAATTCAGGGCAGGACTTGAACTTGGGGCTTCTGGATTACAGGTTCAGCATTCTAACCGCTCATAATCCAGCATTTTTTTCATCCTTAGTGTAAATGATACACATTTTGCAATAAAAATGCCACTGTCAGTGAACTTGCTTCCATTTTCTAACATTAAAGCACCTTTTATGTGACTTCTGAATAAGTGACCGAGCTAAGTCATTACCATAACATCTCTTAGAGGAAAAAGAGTATTTATTAACAGATATACCTGTCTTCATGACTAAGTGTCCTAACATCTCTAAGAGCAGCAAAACCACAAGGAACCCTGGCATGTTCGTTGATCTTTTCCACTATATTCTTACCAACCTCAAGATAATATGGGTCACCTGTGGCCTGAAAATGACAAAATATCTTACTTAGTATTCCCCTCGAAACACAATGCAAAGCAATGATATTTTGAAGAAAATATTTGATTGAAATAAATTATGTTTGAATAAACATTTAAGTCTGATAGGAGACAAGAAATTTAAATTAATTGACAAGTATTAGTTACGCATTATCAGTTAGTCCTAGCTGCACTCAGGATTCCAACAATCCCCTTTTGGGTTTGTGGGAAAATGAAAACAGTTTTAACCTTAATCATTACTTGGTCCATTTGCTTATTGATTTCTTATGAGAGAAGACATGACAAAACTAAAAGATGTCATATGAAACCCTCTGATATTTTACATCTTTTCTTTACTACTTCAATTGATTTTTAACTTTGACTAACACTTACGCATAAATAGCTCACCTCATAAAGGAAGTAAGTACTTTCTACAAGTTCAGGGCGAAGAGGATGCTGTCCCCAGTGCACCTCAAAATCTGTGGTGAAAGCCTTGAAAAAAAGAAACATCAAAAAAACTGCGCAAACTGGTAGTGGTAGAAACAAAAATCTACGTACTTATTGACCTACTGGGTTTATACCATGTAATAATGCCAATCATTATCATAAGACTTGTTCTGCGAGCTGGCAGGATGAAGCAAATCCTGGGTCCTGATTGGCTACCCAAGCAGAAAAGAAGAAGAAAAAAGAAAGTTCTCTTGGCTATATAATAAATGTTTGGTGAAGATGCCTGAACAATAGCTTTGCTGTTGTTTGTGGATAAAAATGGGAAAAAGAAACTTGGCCAATACATATATCTAGCCAAATTGACCTCGAGCTTGGTCATTGATGCATAATAGTACATGTACAGATCATACATGTGATACTATATTACTGGTAGGTGAGCAAGGGCCAATTTACAAAAGTGTACAATGTCTATTCCACTGTATAACTATTTTGACAAACCAGTGATAAGCCCAAAATAGAACACTGCAGAAACAAGCAAAAACAGCACTATAGTATTTTGCTTCTTAGCCCATATATGTATCATATCATACAGTATATATTGCAACAAAAATGAAACTAGTGTTGTATTTTATCTCCCTGTCTCCAGTCATGACAATGGTGCACAAAAATTAAACTCCTTTGATAATCCTTACCAAATAAATTATTTAAAAAATTAACAGACAGTTTTACCTCAGGTAGAAATGTGTGTTTCTTGGAAACTTCGTAAAGCATTTGGTGAGTTTCGATTGCTTTTTTCAGGTCACCTTTCAGCACCTACAAAATTTAACATGGAGATATAGTTATTATTATACTTTATTCCTCTACACTATTCAGCCCCTATTCTCTAATAAGCCCCCACTATGAGGCATCAAAAATAATTAATAGGCCTACAAGTCTCTTTTCAGCCCCACCCCCAGAGTTGTGACTGGTATTGTGCTTAATAACAAATGCAGATACTGTTCAATTAGGCAACACCACTTAAAAGGTTTTGCTCTAACAGCACCAGGTCACCCCTGGTGCATAACTTAAATTTGCTTCCGCACGACTAGAAAATATTGCACTGGGCACCCTGGATTTTACAGATTCAGAGCAATGTGCACACTGAGAGCACTGGGCTCCCTTCAATTTTTCTTAGAGCACAGCCTTGTAAGTGACAAAGTTTTAATGGACATAAATGTCTACATGGACACTCACACTATAAGGTGTTTGCAACGTACTGCATGAAACTGGTGTAAAAAGCAAAAATAGGAGAACTTGAAGCGGTCAAATTTGTTTAAGAATTACTGTATTTCAGAACATTTTCATTTTAGTTCTTATTTACATGCACCACTACAAAGCAAATTTTATGTAGTTGTTAAAGACTATCTTATGTTTCAAAACGTCTCAGATGAGCCATCGTGTAGAAAAAGTATTGCCTCCTTCCAAGCGAATTATTGAATGAACCAGAACAAATGAGCTTCTTTTTGGTGAGTTCTTCATTGTTTTGATCATATTTTATATTTTCTGTTTTTGCAAACTTTGCTTTTGCCCTTCACACCTTTCTTGCCTATTGTGTCTTGTTGCACTTTGCTGGGCTTATAGGGTTAAAAAAAGGAAATGCTAAAGATAAAGCCCTCACTCCCCTACATACTACTAATGTCTTTACGTGTAGTTTAAAGACAAAATCATGGTATAAAGAACACAGCACAAAATCTTACCTGAAGCCCTGGCCAGAAAGCTTGCAATGCATCCATATAAGCATGAGCTGTTCTATCTGGCTGATGCATCTGAACACTTAAGAACATTGGGCCCTGATTCATGTACTGCATTATTGACTTGTAGTGCTGTTTGAAAATGTCAAACCAAATGAAAAGGAAAATACATTTTTATTATTTTACATTGCAATACTTGTGTGATCCTATAGTTCCTTGAGATGAAGGTCCATTTAAATTACAAAAAGACAATTTAAGTGGCATGGATGACTAGCAAAAGGGGTAAGGCTCACTGTCAATACAACTCTAGTTCATAAAATAATTTTTCTATCAATAATTTCTAGCTAAAGTATAACTCAAAAGTAAGTTGACAGTCTCGACTCGACACTCAACAAGACTGGATTCTCACTTATAAAAATGACTTTTGTTTCCACGATTGCTAACTGAGTCTTGTTACTATCTTAAAGTGAAAAGAAAAAGACAACTCCATACCCTGTTGAACCTTTCCAAGTAAGTTTCATCTCCAAACAGAATGTAGGCTTTCAAACAGTACTCATAGTATGAATCAATACCAGCACCAACACTACTGTCTGTTAAAGGAAAAGGATGAAGTAAAATGACCTTTTGAAAAGTAATTATCACTGATGGTGAATGAGCTTGTGGCATAATACTAATACTCTTGTACTTTAAGAAGTGATGTTATGGTTTGACACAGGAAAAAATAACAGATTCCCATTTTTGGATATTTTACGGTATTTAAAGAATACCCACAAAAAATCCCAAATTTGGAATAGTGAGACAAGTCCCAATCAGGGAACTTGGTTGGGAATTCCTAAAATATCCAAAAATGGGAATCTGTTATTTTTTCCTGTGTGATGTACGGGTGAAGGACCAATAAATTCATCTTTGGGAAAATATAATAAATCAGGCCAGCTGGTGACAGAGGAGGTCCAAAGAAACTTTCCACACACCCATATTCCATACAATGCCATTAAGTTGAGGCAGAATGAGACAAACACTTTGCAGGAACTGATAAAGTACAGTTGTACAATGTATGTCAAGTTTGTAAGTTATGTTGGATTTAAATGCATTTTACTTCATTTTCATTCATTATTTACCTCTGCGAACCCAGTCTCCATTATGAATGTTAATAACTGTTCCAACCAAATCACTGTAACGGCTGCGATAGATCCAGATTGACTCCATAGCTTTCTGGGCCTTCTCCTGATAAACCAAATAAAATTATTATTTCAGTTATTTCATAATATAACATGTACATTATTTGAGGAGGCAGTTCAGTTCAGTTACTTGTGCCAGACCAATTTCTCACAACTGGAAAAGTTTCAGCTACAATGTATTACATGTACAACCTTAATAAGCAGATTTTTGAGATATCCAAGAAGAAAAATAGACTAGAACACAAGCAAGAAAGGAAGAGTCCAAGAGAAGTCCCTAGAGGACAAAATCTGTAATCATTATTTTTCTTGAGCACTTAAAAACTCTTTGGGTAGATATCAGAAATCTTTGCTTCGGATATTATTGGTTCCCTGAGAAAAATCCTGTCATGCTTAAAATAAAATAATGTCATGCCTACAACTCAAGAAAGTTTGGCAAGTATAAGATAAAAAATTAATAATAAAATAAATACTTTATTATATATCCTCTCCACTTATAGGGCTTCTCAGTGATAATAAAACAAATGATTGAAACTGAACATAACAAAGTTAAGAATCCCAACTGGTAAGAGACAAACCAGACGGCTGTTTTACAAGCATGGCCAAAGATTCGAACTCGGAAATATTGAGAACAAATCCAGCTAGCCATCAGGGCAAGAATAACATCATTAAACTAGGCATTACAAGTCTAGCACCCTAGCCACTCTGCCACGCTGCCTCTAGGTATACAACATTAACAACAACAACATTAACCTGAGGCCACCATGAGCGGCAAGAGTGCATACCTTTCCTTTCAAGGGGGTGTAGTAATGCCCTTTCCTCAAGATTTAAGAAATTAATACCAGAAATCAAACACAAAAGTGTGTACCTCAAATATAGGATCTCCAGTGACTCTAGATAAAGCACCAAACTCCATAATCATTGTGCCAGCACAAGCTGTGCATGTGTCAGACTCACTACCTGTATTTGATGACGGATGGTGAATTCCATACTTCAGGTTAACCTAATGATCAAGATAAGATAAGAAATTGAAACTCCTCACTTGCAAAAACAGCCAAGTTAAAGAGGTTTCAACATCCTTCAAAAGTCAATAACATTATTTTGTCAAATTGACTAATTTAACCTTAAAAGATTACTCATTGAAATGAAAAACGACATACAACCTAGAGCTATAGCTTTAGACAGTTCTGGGTACATACAGAGTCAAAATCCCAGATACGTTCCCAAATGGGAAACCTAGTTGAAGCACAAAAAAGTCAATGTCTATTAATTGTGGTGTATTTCTAATAGCAACATTGAATAGCACAAAATAAAGCCATGACACGTGAAGTGTATCAAGTCTCTTAAAATGCATAAAATAACAGTGAAAAACTAACCCTGGGGTAAGGGATTCCAGTGGTGGTATTAAAGGCTGGGAGCAGACGATATCCAATCTCCTTTGCCATGGCAACCAATTCATTGTTATACCATGACATGCCTTTTCCAGTGTTCTTCAACGCTAGTGCAGCAAAATGCCCACCAAGAAGGCCTCTAAAAAAAATAAACACATGCATCCACATGACTTTAAATACCCTGCAGATAAGGGATCTTTATTTTTTGATTAAAAAAAAAGGAACACAAAAGCTTTTTCACTGAGCCAAAAAGGTGTGTCTCACCACACATTACTGTATGCAAGCCTTGTTTTGCAGAATGTTAGTACATGTAACAATCAATGCACCCTCGATACACAGTCTCCAGTGCAAGGGTGTGGCCAATTTTCGTGATACATGTGCATAGTACAAATAATAACAAGAGTAAAATGTATCAGCTGTGAGAGCCAGAAATGCATGAGTTATCTGTCATAAGTCTATACTACACAGAGATGCCAACCTCTGGAAGTCTAAAATCTGGAGACTCTCTCTTTGGCATTTATTATATGAAGTCTTACATGAGGTACAGACCATCACAATTTGCTCTTATGACTGTAATGGCGAAATAATTTTTGTCAGTGATGAAATATGTGCAAAAATGCCCCAGAAACTGAACTATGAATCAGAGAAAATTCAAATTTGGAAGAAAATGGAATAATTTCTAAATTAAAGCACAGAAAAGCTCATAACTGAATATTATCGCGGAGATTTGGTGACCTGTACAGGAGACCGTGAGATTGGTGTCTAATCTGGGAGAGTTGACATGTATGACTACATCTAGTACACTCTAGAGCTCTCTAAGATGGACACCTTTGGGATTGCAGGCACTGTGTCCATTGTAGAGAGATGTCTGTACTATTGAAGGCATCCATCTTAAAGAGGTGTCCAATAAGAGAAAGTTGACTGTACATTCCACTGGCATAACTGACTGACTGAAGAGTACAGGTTTCAGGCAGTTTTTGACCTCGTACCCTCACACAAGGAGAACTATAATAATACAATATTACTGAACTGGTCTAGAGCATCTCTTTGTGAAATGACAGTTCTAACAAATAAAAAGAATATTGAAGGTCACAGGCAACTGCCTAGGCAATTTTGAGCTAAATGAAAAATGACCTTTTATTTGACAATGCTCCTTTATGCCATAAGTCTATCTTACCCTAACACTCTTATGTTGGTTTCAAAGACGGAAACAACCACATCATTGTCGAATGAAACATCCTTGATAACAAGTCTCACTGCCTTTTCAAACTCCTCGATTTCACCAAGAACCTACAACAAAAAATTGTTGAGTACAAAGCAAGTATAGAAAATCAAAGTAAAAAAAATTCAAGATGAATCACAGGCTGACAACAGGACTTACCGCTAATGTATCTAGTGTGTCAATTAAAGTCAAGGAAAATCTAGAAAAAAAAGACAGTAAATAATAATGCAGTTATGGAGCTGTTTCGTCATTATTACACCTACACAGGAAAACTACATTTACTTCATTGGTAAAATCTTTACTGATATCATACCAACTAAAGTTAAATACATGTTAATATTATTATTATTAGAAGCAACAATCGTCTACATCTACTATTATTGTGGCTCATCAGAACAGCGTAACAAACAGAAAAGCTCAGCTGAAAAAATACCCGCACACTCTTTCAGACTGCATGTCTTACATGTATGACCCTTGAAAGCTAATTAATCCTAACAGGTTTGACCTGTAAAATGGATTTTCCCTTATGGTGTCCATACATCACAATGAATTTAGTGTTATTCTAAAATCTCATAATTATAGTAAAATGTAAGATTTGATAATGATGGTCACCTTTGCAGACAAAATAATACAAGTTACATGTACCTTAAAACAACAAAATAAACCATTTCAATTTATTAGTGAGATAAGAGCTTAACTATATGCCTGTGAAGCATTGACTTACTTTCCAAGAGCATCATCTACATCACCCCGACTTGGGTCTACACCTCTCACACGGCCTTTACAACTAAGAGGCATGAGCTCGTCAGCTGGATATGCGTGGTCCTGTCAGGCAAAATGAAAACTACATTATGATTGCAATACACAGTGGCCAGGACAGTACTTAAACCTTCCTGTGACACAACCTAAAATCATTTTATGAAATCAGTATAATAAAATTTGGAAATCAGGCAACATTTGTCCAATACCTGGTAAACTCAAAATAAAAAAGGCAGAAGCTGAGATATCTTCTGTCATACTTATTTTTTCTTTCCAGCATTGAGGACCCAGTTTTGTAACTTAAGAGTCTGGCAAGACAACAATATAGAAAACCTTACCCTATGGCCGTTTGTGTGGACTTTGTTGTACTCAATCAGTACTGCCACAACCTTGGACTGAATTTCTTCTACAATGATCACCTCACTTTGCTTGTAAGGCGTAAGATTTTCTATTCACCTACAGCGGTATAGTCATCCCTAGCACCCTCACACATTGCTAATCATTTTCTTAAACATAGAGCAACGTTAAGGACTCCTCAAGAAATATAACTAAGCAGATTGTAAAAACTACTGATACTTAAATGTTAATTAACTGAACAAGACATCACTGACAGTGTACTGCTACATGTAGCAATAGTGTAAATTTTGAAAAACTGATATTGTTATCATCACAATTTCAAAAATGCTTTGAAGAAGCTTGGATGTACATAATCTGTACCGACCTAATCTACATATTTCAAAGAAGCTACAGACCAAAACGGAATATAATTCAATTATTGAATATTTTCAAATGATGAGAAAACAAAATCAAAGTGGACACAAAATTGTCACAGCCTGCATATACCTTTAGTGCAACTGATCAAACAATCACCACATAGCAACAAGAGTCCTTTACAGGAATTCAAGACACCTCCTGTTACCGGTACATCCACAGGCCATAATCACATACAGTGTAATGGCCATTTTCTTATAAATTTGATTGTACATTTGTACATTGCCATATCCATACAGAAGGAATTTAGAAGAATCTACAGTTTCTAACTGAAACTCTGGATTACATGTATTCATCTTCACTGTTTCGCTAGAAGGGAGAATTAAAGCGTAATGCATGTATAAGTTATGTATGATGGCTGTATGGAAATTTTACTCAATTTTTTAATCATGCAGTATCCAACTATCATTCCTTAATTTAAGTTATTGATATAAGTGAACTGGGTCATAACTGAAAATTACAAAGAGTGGATCTTTGAATGATTTTGCTTAAGATGCCTCCATAAATATACAGCTGTATAAGGTGATTTAAAATAACGAATGGAAAATTAAAGTGGCTAGATTGTCTTGTCAGGGCTGTCAAAAAGTTTTTAAGTAGCAGGCTGATAATGAATAGTAGGCAGCTTTGGAACTCGCACCAAAGACACAAGTTGTTGAGGACCAAGGCATTTAGGGACATTTTGAAAATTAGAGTCTTGGAAATGGCATTTTCAGGGGTTTTTAAGAGCTATTTTCCACCACGGATGCCATGTTGTTTCGTCAGAATACATGCAAGACCTTTACTGTACTGTCCCAGCCGTTCCAAGAGATCGCACGGTTTGAACATTTCACAGATCTAAACCTATATGTGTCATTCAAAACTGGGAAATGGATGCTTTACAATTTTCTTTGATGGTGCTTATTTTTTGTTAGCAGTTATTTTAGAAGGAGATGAAAGTAGCCGGCTAAGAATGGCTAACTAGCTGGCGGTTTTGGCCAGCTACTGGCCCTTATTGTTAGCCCTGCTTGTATTAGATTGCTTTAAATGAAAACAAAAGGAAAATTTGACATTACATCAAGAGTAACACCATGCACCATCCACCCTTTGTCAAACTTCCCTCTGTGACCAGCTCTCTCCTAAGTGACTACCTATCCAAATGTTAAAAAAAACATTCTGGCACTGCCAGTTAATGCACTTTACTTTGAACCTCTCTCCCTCAACAACTACCAAATCTTGGCATTTCAGGTGGTTAGAAATGGTAGGATGTACCATTGCAGGTAAATCTGTACAATACGCTGTGATGATGAGCACTGATGGCAGACAAAAAGTGTTAGCTACTTTGCTCAGATGTCAAACTACTTCTTCTCCTAAACTGAAGTAAATAAAGAAAGATTCTTTTGAATCTTGTTGATACTGTTGGTTTCTCTACTCAAATTAGCAAGCTTCAAGCTTTTAATGTATCCCCTCCAATCTCGCAAAATTATGCATATCATAAACTTAGCTAACTGGTGCCAAACAAATTCAAGAGTGAGCCACATTGAACTGGTGTAATGATGAGTCAGAGTGTCTGCTATGTGACATAAGTACACACAAAACAGCTGGTTCTTGGGTAATATTATAATGAGTAAATGTATGAATACGCATTGCTTACAACACTCCCTTTGGCCAAAAAAAAACATTCATCACGAAAACTAATAATCATTATAGGAAAATGTGAGAGCCCTTGAATGCCCTTGACTCTCAGTATAGAATGTATATAAAACACTTGTTAACTCTGAATGCCTACACATAATTCAACACATTTTACACATGATATGCCTGTTCACTCCAAACAAAAAAAATCTGATATTTCTCTGTCAGGTTTATATCTTTTACACTACTGGCTTCATGTAAGCTTTTCAAAGACAACGCGAAACAATGTTTTGTTATACATCCCCTATTCCTGACCCTCATTCTACGTAAAAGCTCAAGTCATGAGCTTACATTTTTACGCGTTAGCCTATAAACAGACAATTGAGTTTCTTCAGCACTTGTAAGTACACGACTTATTAACCTCATGAAAACTACCACGCTGTTACTATTTTATATGATTCCACTTTCCTTGCCCCATGAAACCTCATTCAATTTAAGCGTGTTTACGTCCTTTGAACCATATCTATCAATAAACGTTAAAATAGAACATTTACGTAACTCCTGTTTATGAGCAAATCGTTGACTTTTTTAAACAATTTACTGACCATGTATGAGTTGTAGGCATGGTGAAACATCTCCAAGACTTTCTCCCTTTGAAAAGAAATGATAAATGTAATTATAGGGCAAATAACATGCCTAAAACCCCGACAAACAAACATACCTCATTGTGTGTTTCCCTTCGGGCGTCATTGCGGAATGACTGCATTTTACACCGGCATAAACAAGGAAAAGGCATGTCACCAGCAATAACAAATCAGGCCGACTCATAACGACAAAGTGAGTGGACCAAATCCCGGTGTAGGGGATCAACCAGTCGTTTCTGTGTTAAATCACATGTTGTTGTCGCTCTGTTCCATCACACACGTTCCTTGCGTGAAACAGACAACAGCCATTTTGTATGTAACTTGCTTTCGTGGCAAACAGGAATTTTCAGAGGACTGGGAACAAATGACGTCAATACCCATAGTTCACGCGAGTCCACACGAAATCCGCTCGCGAGAAACCACGCGTTACCAAAGAGGCCGATTTTTAGTGCGTCAACTCAGGAGCCATAACGTTTACATGTGAAAATTTTTCAACCCCACCTACCCCTCCCCCCCCCCGCCCCGTCAAAAAAGTAATGGTCCGTCAACTAAACTTGTAATTTTTCGCCCGCACTTGTACTTATCCTGAGATCAGGCCCAATTTGAGCGGTTCTCATACATTCTCTCTAATGGCTAACGTTGAAATTGGGCCTGATGCAAACTCACTCACGTTTGTGCTCGTTCGTTTCGCCATGCCCGCCGGAATGTTATTTACAAAGCGAAACGAAAATAGAGCCTGATCTCAGGTTAGCCCGCACTCTTCTATCTGGATGCCTGGAACAGGCTAGAGGCTGGTTGTTTATAAACTGCGAGGGGTGTTAAATGAAAGATGATCATCGCAGTTTATATACGCAACTTTTGCAGTTGCGAAAAGAAAGCCTGAAAAAAAGTCAGCCTTGTACGGGATTCCAACCCTTGACCTCTGCAATACCGGTGCAGCGCTCTACCAGTTAAGCTAACAAGCCAACTGGGAGCAGGTCGTTGAATTGGTTTCGCAACTGCAAAAGTTGCGTGTATGGCTTCTATGATCATCCTTCATTTAATTCTTCACTCCGCAGTTCACATATATGATTTTCATATATTCATAACTTAACTGTTAGGGGCGCAGCCATTTTGCTGAACAATATGAAACAGCAAACTGATCCTTACGGCAAGGCGATGAAGAAGTAAACAAAAGAAGAAAACAACAAATATATTTAAACATTTATATTTTTTGTTTTATTCTTTTGTTTACTTCTTCATCGCCTTGCCGTAAGGATCAGTTTCCCGTTTCATACAAGTTTAATTGTACTGATCCAGGTCTACAACTGGGGGATCCGGCACCACTCATTGGTTTGTTGCTGTGGACTTGCTGACATTTTATATATTTTGCTGAACGGTGGGGCATTTTCAGGATCAATTTAGATTTCTGGGAAACTGCCCACCTACCCCTCCCATAAGAAAACATCAACACTTACTTCTCACTCAGAGCAAAATAATGGCTAAGGAGAGGGGTAGGTGGGCAGTTTTCCAAGAACCTAAATTGATCCCATTTTCAAAATCTTGATTGGTTTTTGGTGGCTCCTGTTTTTGGGGATCATTTTCAGATAAGGGGCTTACCTAAGCCTGCGGGAAACAGACGCTTTTTTCGGCTCTAGTTTCGCCCGCCGAAAAAATAGCTGTTTTTTTCGACGGGCGAAACAAGAGCAGAAAAAATCGTCTGCTCCCCACAGGCTAGTGAACATACCTATTTATAGTACCTATTTACCACTATTTCCTTCAACAGGAAATACAACGAGTTAACAATATCACACGGACAGACACACTTTAGCCTGGGATCAGGCTCCGCATTGAAAAAAAAATCAGCAAGGGCGAAAAAAAAAATCGGCGAAGCGAGCGGAGAGGTAGTGTGGGGAGGGTAACTGACTCGTCCCCAGTCGTCTCTAAGTTGCCTCTACTCATTAATTATTTACTAGGGAAGCGCTTGGGTTATGCGCGCGCATCCCCTTCGTTAAAGAGCCCGTTCTAGTCTTCCACGCCAAATACTAATAATGAGAGACGACTGGGGACGAGTCAGGGAGTGTAAAGGGTTCTTCAGGGCGGAAAAACGTACTGAGCATGCGTGAACTTTTTTGCCCAGGGGCCCGTTTCTCGAAAGTCCCGATAATTAACGGGCCCGGTAAGCTGTCTCCGTTTACATTAAAGACCGAGGTTTCAATAGTTTTGCATCTAACACGATAAAACTGTCAGTTAATGAAACAAAATGGACTAGTTTGCTAGCCAGGACCCGCGCTCTTATTCTTTATATTTCGATTTGAATATTTGATTTCGGGCCCGTAAAGTTACCGGGACTTTCGAGAAACGGGCCCCAGATCCCCTGGCCGGGTTTGAAAAAATGGCGGGATTTCAAATATTTTATTGCCTAAAAATCAAATGTTTCCACTCATAACCTGGAAAGACCAGGCAATTTGTCTTCAAAAGTTGCAAGCTGTGGTTATAACCTTGTCGTTACTTAATTTTCTCGAAGAAAACCTCATAGTAAAACGGACTTCAACGACATTAATTTCTTTGCGTTGTACTGGAAATGTGCGTGCGTAGGTCCGATTTTTTTCAAGATGCATTCACAAAATGTGTTCATATAAGGAAGTTCCTGGATATATAAGGTCCGGAGCTCCACTGTGGACACAAAAACAACATATCTTTGGACAGTGATTTGCCCAAAACAAATAACGCTTGCCCACAGTGTGTTTGAAGTCACTGAACTTTGTCGCACTCGAGCTGATATTTTAAAACCCTCGCTCGATCGGACACTCGTAGTTTCACAGATCACTAAAATATAAACAAAATCCTCAATGTAGAAGTTATTGCGTTGATATGTGGGCAGAAAAAAGGTCAACCTTTATCTAGTAAAATCTTCCCAAAAATCGGTTTAAAAGCAACTATAGTTTTTTAAACTTGCTCGTTTCGCGCGAATATATAAATTTTGCTTTGTGTTGTCAAGTTGAACACGCATAACATCTATCAAAAACCTACACGTAAATAGGATTTCCTTCAAACAAAGTCAAAGTTACATTACTTTAAAAACTTTTTGCTGACAATGAAGAAATGAATTTTCAGTACGAAAAGAACCTACCTAAAGATTTTGAAAGCAAAAGATCAGTTGCAACTTGGCAGCCAAGCCATGGTTCACCATGTAGCTATTTTCAATAAGCTTGACTGGTCCATGCGAGGGTCTTCGTTTAAGCAAATTAAACCCAGCCGATCATTAGAAAATAAAGAAAATTGCACATACGGGTTTGTTTTGCTCGCCTCAGTCAAATCAAGCTGCAGCAATTGTTTACGGGAAAAGAGTCAATTGTTTTGAAGTCACTGCCGGCAGTTGTCGTTCTCTACTTCACAGCGAGTGAAAAGGACAATTTGCGTACAGAAAGTTATTCTTATAAAGAACAGACTGTGACTTTCACAGTGCACTAGAAGACAAAACTATGTAATGAAAAATGAAAAAAATTCTGACTATTATTACTTAAGCAACAGAAAAATGATCTTGAGTAAGCTTGCTGGCCTTCTATTTCCGAGAAAGTTTAATAAGCGCACAAGTTTGTTTACTCTGATGCGTTATAACAGCAATATGGTTCTTTGACTGAAGACAGAGATAAAGCTGGTTCTGCAAAGGTAATAAATCTGGGCATGTAAAAAAAGTAACCGTAACTACTAATAACAGAATACAAACGGGTTTTACTTGAACCCGGCGAAATCAACTCATAAATTAATCAGATGCACAATCAGAAAAATACTCGCCTCTTAAGAAATGTTCAAAAACCTTTATTCCACCTCAGACTGACGGAATGATCCGTTTTTCCTTTAACATTGGTTGTTCTGAATCCAAAGTAATTTTCATGCGACGAATAAAAAGCAAACATGTCAAATAAAAATGCTTTACAGGGACCAAACGTTCGCACCTCGTGCATTTCACTCAGAACTCCAGCAACAAACAAACACAGTCAACACACAGAAAAGCCCGCCTTGAGCCTGCGATAAGGGATGCGCAGAAGCTTGCGCAGAACGTTTTTTCACCCAGGGCGGAAAAACGTTCTTCCCCTGGTTCTGCGCAAGCTTCTGCGCATCCCTTATCGCAGGCTCAAGGCGGGCTTATCTGTGGGTTCACTGAGTGGTTCACTGAGGTTCACTGTGTTTGTTTGTTGCTGGAGTTCTGAGTGAAATGCACGAGGGGCGAACGTTTGCTCCCTGTAAAGCGTTAATTTTTTATTTGACATCTTTGCTCTTTTTTCGTCGCTTGAAAATTACTTTGGATTCAGAACAACCAATGTTAAAGGAAAAACTGATCATTCCGTCAGTCTGAGGTGGAATAAAAGGTTTTGAACACTTCCAAAGAGGCGAGTATTTTTTTCTGATTGTGCATCCGATTAATTTATGAGTTGATTTCGCCGAGTTGAATTAAAATCCGCTTTTTTCTGTTATTAGTAGTTACGGTTACTTTTTTTACAGGTCCAGATTTATTACCTTCGCAGAACCAGCTTTATCTTTGTCTGCAGTCAAAGAACCATATTGCTGTTATAACGCATCAGAGTGAACAAACTTGTGCGCTTATTAAACTTTCTCGGAAATAGAAGGCCAGCAAGCTTACTCAAGAACATTTTTCTGTTGCTCAAGTAATAATAGTCAGAGGTTTTTTCATTTTTCATTAAACAGTTTTGTTTTCCAGTGCACTATGAAAGTTTCTGTTCTTTCTGAAGAATAACTTTCTGAACGCAAACTGTCCTTTTCACTCCCTGTGAAGTAGAAAACGACAACTGCCGGCAGTGACTTCAAAACAATTGACCTTTTCCCGTAAACAATTGCTGCAGCTGGATTCGATTGAGGTGAGCAAAACAAACCCTTATGTGCAATTTTCTGTATTTTCTAATGATCCGCTGAGTTTAATTGTCTTAAACGAAGACCCTCGCATAGACCAGTTCAGCTTATTGAAAATAGCTAAATGGTGAATCATGGCTTGGCTGCCAAGTTGCAACTGATCTTTTGCTTTTAAGATCTTTAGGTAGGTTGTTTTCGTACAGAAAATTCATTTTTTCAGTAATTGTCAGCAAAAAGTTTTGGAAATAATGTAACTTTAACTTTGTTTGAAGGAAATCCTACTTACGCCTAGGTTTTTGACAGATGTTAATTTATATATCTGTGCGAAACGAGTAAGTTTAAAAAACTATAGTTGCTTTGAAACCGATTTTACTAGATAAAGATTGACCTTTTTTCTGCCCACATATCAACGCCATAACTTCTACATTGAGGACTTTGTTTATATTTTAGTGATCTGCGAAACTACGAGTGTCCGATCGAGCGAGGGTTTTAAAATATCAGCTCGAGTGCGACAAAGTTCAGTGGCTTCAAACACATTGTGGGCAAGCGTTAAATTTTTTTGGGCAAATCACTGTCCAAAGATATGTTGTTTTTGTGTCCACTGTGGAGCTCCGGACCTTATATATCCAGGAACTTCCTTATATGAACACATTTTGTGAATGCATCTTGAAAAAAATCGGACTTACGCATGCCCATTTCCATTAAAGTCCGTTTTACTATTAGGTACTCTTCGAGAAAATTAAGTAACGACAAGGTTATAACCACAGCTTGCAACTTTTGAAGACAAATTGCCTGTTCTTTCCAGGTTATGAGTGCAAACATTTTATTTTTAACAAATAAAATATTTGAAATCCCGCCATTTTTTCAAACCCGGCCAGGGGATTTGGGCAAAAAAAGTTCACGCATGCCAATTACGTTTTTCCGCCCTGAATGTAAAGGGTGGCGGAGCGTGGAGACATTGTTTGTCAAGAACAAGGATAGAGAGGAGGGGAGGGTGGGGCTTATTACCTTTCCTCCTCTGAAAAGGGGGCGTTTATTTCATCCTCGTACATAAGACCCTGAAGAAGAAAAGCCGTGCCTTCCGAAATATTAGTAAAAATATATATATATTCCCAACTGTAAAGTCAACCCGCGTGCTTCTTTTGTTAAGTGTTACCTATACCTTGGAGGTCATTTAAATATATTTTATGAAAGCAGCAAAGCAGTAACAAGACTCCCACAACTGGGGTTCATTGGTCTGCTGACAGCGCGTTTTTAAGCCGGGGCTGTAGAGTAACTTCTACCGTTATGAATAAGCAAGTTAGCTTTTTGAAACAAGAAACGATTGGAATTATTTTTAACGCTTAACGACCAGGACCCGTTCCCTCCCCGCAAAAAAACCGGCGCCATTGAAGCGGGAATGGGACACGGAAGGCCTTCAGTGAGCTCCGTCTGCCATTTGTCTTTTTTCGACATAGAAGGAAGGTATTTCTTGAATGGGTATTGCCCTCACTAGCCTGCGGACACAGACGTATTTCCGGTCGTCGCTGATCTCTCCACCCGAAAAGTAACGCGTGGAGGGAAGCGACAACCGGAAATGCGTCTGTGTCCGCAGGCTATGCCCTCACGGGCAGCCCAATAACAAGTGTGAACTGAAATATTTTAAATGTAATAGTCCAGAATAGTGCCAATCTTATCTTAAACGCGACTGTAGATAACAGGCAACTGAAATGTCAAACTATCAGGAAAAAAAAAAATTCTAGTAGCCTTTTTCTACCTTCATGGTCAGTACCATGAAAGTCCCAGCAAACAGTTTTCTATGCGACCTACATTACCCAGGTGATAATCGAAGTATCGCTTTTTATCGTCTATTCATTGATAGATTCATTCATTCACTCATCCATTCATTGCCAACAGGCTTTCAGACAGCGTTGGAAGTTCACAATTATTCGACCTAATGGCATCCCTACTTAAAGCTCAAGAAAAGTTTAGCACACTCCTTAAAAGCCCGGTCAAGGCGCCGTACTTCACATCAGCCGAATCGAATTAAATTCCAAAAAGCGAGGTAGAAAATTCAATGATCCACGCCCTCTCTGTTCTCTGGTTAACGCCCATCTATAGTTCTCGAGCACTTTAACAGTGAAAGGGGCAGGCTTGTATGAAATGGGTGGCTGTATTCGTAAGCTAATACTGAGGGACCTTACGAAACTACGGCGGGAAAGGGAACGACAAAACTCATGAACAGTCTTGGTAAGCAAAACAACAACGCTCCACATGTATCAAGTTTTTCACTGTACTTCTGTCCCCCAAGAATTCAAATGGCCAGCTTTTTTCTGTTTTCTAAAGAATGTAAACGGTAAGGCGATACATTTTACTGTTGCATCGTAAGGTATCATCACACCAATTTAAAGCCAGGCACTCTCGATAAAAGCAATATGACCGCCAGGAGCCCATTACCCTGATGTGACCATATTACTTCCTTCTCCAAAAAAAGAGAGCCAGAGCTGAGGAAAACTGCTTCATTACATATTGCACACGGTTGGGCTAACCTCAACAAGAACTGTTAGAGAAATTGCAATAAAGCTGGTCAGCAAAACTCTAAGGTTATTAAAACAGAAAAAATATATCAAGATAAACAGTCTAACTCCAAAGGACTTACACCAATTATATGGTGAATTATTCTGGATTTTATATAAGAGAAACACTAGAATAGTGAGTTTTACAGGAGTGTTTAAATGCTGTAGCTAAAATGCTTTCTCATCTTAAACCAGTGTTCGTCCTAGCTTACCAGGTTAGAACCCCAGCAAAACTTGACTTATCCGCCGTTATAGTTCGGATACTAGTTTAACCTGTGAAAGGATTCTAACATGTACACAGATGAAAAAGCTTAACCTCGTCCCCAGCCCTTTTCCCTTGGAAAGTGGGAGGGGCAGAAAAAGTCATAAATGGGAAATTTACGACTGGAAAAAAAAGTTGAAATCGATCCGGCGAAAACACAGTTCTGAAACGTTTCAAGATGACAAGTCTATTTTAAACTGAAAAACTGAATAGTGAATTAACATGTTACAATTCAAAACCATGATTATTTCTTCTTTAGGACATAAGCAATTAAACTGGAAAAGCTAAGAAAAACCTAAAATATTCCGCTCATATACACAGCAAGCCTGGGCTGTCAACAAGTCGGTTATTAACACCCACGTCGTGCGTTTTTGTACATGTAAATTACATTTGACTTTTGACTATTTCTATCACTCTTTTTTTTGCTTGAAGACTATTTAACTACTTAAATTAACAGGTAAATACCCTTGGACAATGTCAAACAAACTTCGGCAATTCCACAAAACACAGAAGTTTGAGTTTCCAGGGGAATACTGTATTTACAATTTTCCTAGAGCCGAGTCCATTTTTCCTTTGTCTACCTTCAATCGAGTTACTCCTACAAGGAACGAAAAAACAAAAAAATGGCCTGTTAAATCGTTTATATTTATCTGATTTATGAAGCACATCTGACTAACATTTTTCAGTAACAATAAGGTACACCATTTATTTTATTGACCCTTTGAACTCCGAGTAAAACAAGTAATCCCCCTGTCAAACACGTCAGACAGGCATTTACTAGCTAATCATTACTTGCAGAACTCACCCTTGTAAATATCGTACTAGTCAAAGCATCCAAAACATATTTCCAGGTCTCGGAGATTTCTAAGTAAATCATTGCATTGAAGGTGCACTACTATACACCTTTACCTCGGGGTTTGTCAAATTTATAGTTTAGTTTTAATCCGTTGCCATTACTTAGACTGAGAACAAGAAATGGAGCAATGAAGGTTCTCAGAAAACGTACTTTTCTGCTTCATACATGATCAAATGAGGACCAAATCACAAGAGCTCTCTTGTCGCGAAATGGTGATGTTTGCATACGTATGGTACAGGCGGGATATATTTTGTAAGAGACTAAACGCTCTGCCTTTAATACGAGTGGAACCCCGTTGATACGGACACCCGACGGGACATGCTATAGTGTCCGTATTAAGCGGGTTAATTTTAGAGAAAATTTATGACCTTTTTTTGTCAGAACAAACGAAACTGTCCTTTGTATACAGGTGTCCGTATTAAGCGACAGTCCGTAGACCAGGGTTCCACTGTAATCAGGTCATTTTCATTTCTTGGGTGTGTCTTTTACTCTCATGAATTTACAGAATCGCTGCCTGGTTAGTTCAGTTGGGAGAGCGCTGGTCTGCTGAGCGGGAGGTAGCGGGATTTCTTTGAAACACTCAGAGAAGAAAGTGCTCCCATGTAATAACATCTACAGACGGTTAGACTTTCTGCATGTTTCTAGTCTTCTCGAATAAGGACGAAAAACCGTATGTCCCGTCCCACAGCACTTTCACGTATCTGGCTCTTGTGGCACGTAAAAGAACCCACACCACTGTTCGAAAAGACTAGGGGACGTAGACCCCGGTGGTGTGGCCAACCTTTCCAGGGCTGGGTGGGTTATTTGCAAGCGAGATCTTAATGCAGGGATAACTTCTTGATCCTCCTTCAGGAGGTGCTTTATAAAAGAGAGACGCCTTACATTTAATCTAAGCCCGTAATCTGACTGTGAAACCACGCCTCATGACAACACCGTTTGGTCAACTTGCTATTCGACCACATTGCTTTGCCCAAACGTAAACAAAAATCTCAGAAATTTTCACATCTGAAAATTTCGTCATGTTTCCGGCCATTGAGTGGTCACATTGACAGGATTTTAGAAACTAGGAAATACTGACGAGTAACCATTATTCGTGTGACTTACTTGTGCGAATACTGCATTCAAACAAATAGAGATTGCTTGTTGAAGCAAGCTCGTTCGCAATTTTTCTCTCTGGAAATTGAGAGGGGCCACCTCTCCCAATTTTCTGAAGGAAAACCCTGGAAACCAGGCTGTTGTTGAAGGTGGTGAAACAAAGAATCTCAACTGACAAACTATGCACACGAATATGTTTTTCATATTTCTGCGTCAAAAAACTAACCTTTACTTTCTGAAATGAAATGTCACGTTGTCTCCAATCAGCATAAATGGCGCCCACTGCCTCACTTCAGCGAAGCCGTTCTCTCGCATCCACTTCATAGCCTGGTGAAGAGATTCACTTGCACTTTCACTGCGCACAAGGTGCTCGTAGAAACGTCCCATAAACTGCTCTGTTGCTTCGTCTTCTATTGCCCACAACGCCACCAACACTGAGCCTGCACCGGATCCTAGAAACGCTCGAGCAATTCCAACCACTCCCTCAGCTCTAATGTGTCCATGTGCGCTGTGACAACAGCTTAAGACAACTAGTTTCGCCGTAAGTTTAACTTCGGAAACGTCAACCGTTGTTAACACGAAATCGTCTTGCTGCAAAGTCCTGTTGACAGGTCGCACTGGAGCAAGAACAATTTCTCCTCTTTCGGCATCACCATGTGCAGCAAAATGTATCAAACTTGTTGAATGCATCGCTTGAAGTACCGCCTGCTTTGTTGCTTGACACCCTAACAAAGGCTGAACACCCAACCATTCGGCGATCATTTTCGCTTCCTTTCCTGCAAAAGACAGTTGAGATAACCTAGGCCTCACATAGCTAACGTCAGGATCGCCCACTATCAACACACTCCTATCATTACACTGGGTTGCTGGTCTCTCCTGAATGAGATTAAGAGTCGTCAGAGATGGAACAACGCGGATCCTAAAAGTCTCTGAAAGATAACTCCCATTTTCATCCTTTAACGCTGCAAATGGAATTTTGTACAAGGAACGATCAGGAACAATGAGAATTTCAGGCTCGTCAAGCACGTCAGCTACTGGAGCGATGAAAATCTTGTAAAGTAGCTCAAGAGTTGGTGTCGGTTCTTGTTCTTGATCGTCTTCATCCAATTCAACAAGGCGGAGAGCTGCAACTATATCTTCCTGAGCTTGAAATGACGAGCAGCGAGCGACCAAAGGGAACATTGATCGATCCTCGCAATGTCCTTGAGGAAGCTTCTGACACCCTCTAAAGGGTGGGTTTCTTAGAAAGACGTTCAAATTTCCCACCGGTCCGATAGTCGAAACAGTTTCATTTTTCTTCATATGTCGGAAATGCACTGACTGTTTCTGATTCAAAATCCACAAATAAATATCCAGCACGAAATATGATATGTATAGACAAGTAAAGTTACTTCCTTTCTTGATGATCCCCTCAATGCCCATCCATGATTGTGGATCTAATGTAATTTGCTTTCCAGCAAAATACTGAGTTGACATTAACTCTGTTAAAGCCCTGGCTCGTCCAAGTTCTAAAACGTACAATGCTTTAATATAATCTCCTCTCTTACAAAACAACTCACTGAGAGTTTGGTAAGGATGGAAGTGTTTGTCTAAAAAAGACACCTTCTGCGGGTCATGGTCCCCCAAAAAACTGCGTAAGTCCTCGCAGTGTTGGATGCTCGAAAAGAGATTCGAAATACTCTCCTCTGTTTTTCCTTCATATATCATAACCCATGCGAGGTTGTTATGGCACGCATACTGTCCTTCGACATCCCCAACTTCTTTACTTATTTCGAGTGCTTTCTCAATATTCTCCTTAGCCTTGGCATATTCCCCAAGACTAGTGTAAGCAGCTCCTAGGTTTAGATAACACGTGCTTTCATCTTCTCGTGACGAGCAGGTTTCTGTTAAAATGGAAAGCGATTTCTTAAGGTACTGTACAGCCTTGATATGCTGATCACTCTGGAGGAAAAAGCTGGCTAATTCCAAATAACAAAAAGCTTCTCCCTCTCTGTGGCCAATGTCCTTGGCAATTGCGAGTGCTTTCTGTAGACAATTTATACCGGCAGTCGCATATTCACCGGCTGCGGAAAACACGGTTCCTAGGTTCGCGTAATCCGTTGCTTCTCCTCTTCTGTCTCCTGTTTGTTTTCTAATCAAAAGTGACTTGTGAATATATTCTATGGCCTTGTCATACTGTCCGAGTTCTTTAAATATAACCCCAAGGTTTCCATAGCATGTAGCTATTCCCTGTTTGTCACTAATTTCTTGTCTTATCTCAAGAGCCTTTTCGACGTATTTCTTGAAATTATGGTATTGACCAAGATGCTGAAAGAGTAGTCCGAGATGTCCATAACACGTTGCTTCATCGTCTCTGTTGCCAGTCTCTTGCTTGATGAGCAGTGCTCTCTCCAACAGTTCCTTTGCTTTCCCATATCTAGATTGCCGTTTATGAAAAACTGCCAGCCTCATGGCTAATGAGCCTACCGCATCACAAAATTCTCCAAATACATGGGCCGTGACGTCAAGAAGCTTTTCGCCCCATTCTATTGCTCTTGTGTAATCATAAATATAAGGATAAGCTTCGAAGAATATAGAACCTATTCCCAGATAAAACGAATAGAAGATTTTGGTATTATCCCTCAGTACCGTGTTGTTCAGGACAATGAGGCATTCTTCGGCTAACTGGATGGCTTTTACAACCCGATTGGTGTTGAGAAGAAACTTCGCAACAGTTTCACCAACAGAGATGACAAAGATAGCTTGCTCAACCTTTTCTTCTGAAAGACAATTAAAGGTGAAAATGTGTAAGTATTGAACCTTAACCTATTTGACATGTTCCCGTAACAAAGATTTGTGGCTTGCAAGCCCCGGACACGGTGTTTTAACTACGCTTCTATTTGTGTAGGTGCATTTATGTTTCAGTGCTATTTAAATTATGAATAGAATTAAAGTAAAAAAGACTACTGCAAAGACTTATCAAACAACGTGAAAAAGGTTGAGGTATACAATATTTCGACTGGCCAATACCAGTCTTCATTAGGTTTATCAGGTAAAACACAAATATACAAATACTGCTGTAAAATAATAAACGGAAGTTACATGCATGGTATGACCTGGTATAAAGACTCTATAGAGCCTAAACCATCGAGCCTCTGGGAATTAACAAACGTGAGAGAGCCACCCTTTATAAAACTGTTTCTTGCGGACCCCTTTCTCCTCCTCCTCGGGCTCCTACGTTCCTGTTAACGACGAAAGTAAACGTTTCAAATCACCACATATAAAGCACTCAATGAAACAGTGTATCTAATACGTAATCTAACAATCTATCCAAAGGCTCTCTCCTCCGCAGAGGCTCCCGCTGGGTATCCCAATAAAAGTAAAAGGCAGTCTGTGACTGCATGTGGCTACTGGTCTGGTTTTGTAGAATATATAGCAGTAAAAAAAAGGGAAAAATGTAGAGGGGGGAATGAACAGGTGTAGTGAATGCCAAAATCGAGAAAAAAGGATGGTTTGGTTTGAACATCACAAATCGACACGAGTGTCTTCAGTCAGATACCGAGTCACATGATAGTCCGTCATTTTGAAACTTGTGGGGGTTGGACATTTACGAACTATTTAAATACGGATCTCGCAATACCTCGCAGGGCCCACAAAAGTTTCAAAATAAGGAATAAAAACAAAAACAAAAAGCCAAGAAAAAAAGGGTGAATAAAAAAGAAAACAAAAATTCATTTCCTGAGGCTCGAACCCCCTAACCCACGCGCTCGTACGATCAAAGAACTGTGGGGCAGAGGCAGTCTGTGAGTGTATGTGGCTGCTGTTTTAATTTTGTAGAATATATTGCAGTAAAAAAAGAATGTATTTACCAACAGCGAAAAAAAAGGAAAAAAGACAGGTTTCGTAGCAGGAATCGAACCCAGCACCATCGGCTCCACGCGACTTCTCCTTACCACTAGACCACTCAGAATAATTACGTATTCTCAAACTGTGTTATTACACCTTGATTTTCTCTTATTTTAAAGCTGTTGGTCCAAATCGCTTACATTTTCTCTGCAAAAAACTTCAGCCATCGAAATGCATCTCCAAAAGCATCTTTTTAAAAGAACAGCTTTTTAGCTAGCGCGGCCACAATTTCAACCGGACAAAGATAGTGGGTTTCCTGTGTAAGTTTACGGACATACCCCGGGCATTTGACAGGGTGGGGAATTTGAACTGCACCCTCGAATTCATGTAAAATCTTTGGCGTGGCGAGCTATGGGGGAAGCGGTGTTAGAGGATTTTCGTGGAAAAGATTGTGCCTTTGTAGCCAATTGGTTACGAGGAAAGGGCTTAAACAAGCTTTGTGGTGTATTTGAAGTATTTAAATTTTAAAATTTTTAATATTGCATTCAGGCTTTGAAAGTATAAATGTATTTTATTGTTGTGTTTACAATGAAATACAATAGCTATACCAGCGATTCAATACAACAACATAAAATAAAATAAAATAAAAAGCTCAGGTCAACTACTTTGACCTACTGCAAATATGTTAATTAATAAGGTGAGCGATGATTGTATGTTGCATGACGAAGAAAAGCTGAGCATTCAGTGACCTTGTCGCAGCGATTTCGGCCGCTTTGCACGAGACTTTTGTTCGTAGTAAATACGCTAACAGTGTTTCTCAGTTTTTGTTATATTTATAAAGATTTTGTTCGACAACTGAAGGCGTTTCGGCCGACCTTCTGTCATTTTTGTGCCTGTGAAATGTCCCCGGGGTGGGGGCATTTGATCATCTGAATGGACCCCAGTGTGGGGCATTTGAACGGCATTTTGGCCCGGGTAGGGGGGAATTTGAACAATAATTTTCAAAAAAGTCAAATGCCCGGGGGTTGCCCGGGGGGGCATGTTGAAGCTTCGATTTGACCGATACATTACCGACTTACGGACTTACGGACTTACGCACAACGCCATGACAAAGTGGCTACACTCCCTGAAGGGAGACAGTAGCCACAATAGCATAAATGATATTTTCTGGAACCACACAATCGAAAAAGAGAAAGCGCGCGGGGATCGTGCCTCCGCGCTTTCTTTTGCTTTCTCGCCAGCCTCCCTTCGACACAAAGAGGCCTCTGCGGAGGAGAGAGATCCAGAGGGACGGGCATCCAGTCTTTGTCTCGCGTGACTTGTGCAGTACAAAAGTCACGCGAGCAAAAACAAACATGAATAGAAAAAATTAAATTTATCGCAAGTGGTCACTTGAACAACTGAATTTCAACATTGGTCGAAAGAAGTCTTAAATTTTACTAACATTTCAGTAAGTTTTGACAGATATTTCAGTCTGGTTTGCTTGCATTTACAATATTTACCTTGGCATTTTATGATTATTGCGTCTTCAATTACTAACGACCACTAAATTCTTTGATACTTCTTGGATAGTTCTGCATTCGATCATAGTTTCTCATTTGCTGAAAAAGGGATCAATATCATCAATCCCATCCTTACATTCACTGGTTAGAAGTGCGTTAACTTAGGGTGAAAGATCTTTAATTATCTGCTCTTACAACTGAGAAACACGTTGGAATATTTGAGGCCTTCCAAGGGGTTTTGGCGACAAGCGACATCGCTCCAAAATTGCAAAAAATGTAGCGACAATCTTGTTCCAGAACACCGACTGCCGACAGAAACTTACAGAAAAAAGGCGACAGTTTGCGATAGCGACAAACGATTTTTAATTTCGACAAAGCGACAACTTTTTAATTTGTTATTCACCGGCCAGTCCAGCGTGACTCTAAATCTTCTGTTGGCGTTATTAATTCTTGTACGAATTAAGACAAAATCATTAAACAAACCATTACTCAACTCTTGTCATACGGTGAGTAACACGGTGAGTGTCTTATTGCCTTTTGTCACTCGACACGTAGTCACGCTCTTGTGACGCTTGTGTGCCATGGTCGTTGGTGTCGTGATTCGTTGTTGGGGTCAAAGAATACAGTGACTTTCTCGGGTCTGCACGGCTTTTCTGACGCTTTTTGTTAAATGTAAAATAGGAAAACATGAAAAAAAAAATCGCACAGCATTCTTGTTTAGCGAATACTTGTACTAGCTAGCGAAAAAGCGACAGCGACAATTACATTGTAGCGAAAAAACGACAGCGGCGTTTGTCTCTAGCCAAATAGGCGATAGGTGGGTTGGAAAATGAGGCCTGTTTCAAACTTCGTGCTACTGCCGTGCTAAGCTGGCTCGAGTGTAGATCGACTGCAGCAAGACACTAGCACGACTTGGTTTCAGACGTCGAATTCTATGCAGTGGAATAGAACGGCTGTTGCCAAAAACAAAACACACAAATAAAGAAACGGTTTAGCAAACTTTTAAATGTATTCTGATGTATTTATAATTTATAAATTGAGTTCGACACGGCGATAGCACGACGTTTGAAACCAAGTCGAGCTACTGCCGTGTAGCACGGCAAGGCCTACACGGTAGCACGACTTGGTTTCAAACGTCACCCTACTGCCGTGCTAAAGTCGAATTTAATTCGATCAATTGAGTTCGGCACGGCAGTAGCACGACGTTTGAAACGGGCCTGAGCGACAAAGCGACATCAGATTATACCCCTTGGCAGGCCGCGTATTTGCATCATGAATTTTCGTGAATCTGTGTTTGGGGGCCCGGATTAAATCTCGGACAAAATAAGGGGCGGTAAATTTCTTCTTGATACTGTTACCTGCAATGTTTTATTTCTATTTACGCTGGTGAGTGGAAAGGCAAAAAAATCTTTATGGTTTTCAAGTAAAGCGTAAAGTAAAGATAAGTAAATTAGACGCAGGGGGACCTCCGTTAACCCGAACGAAATAAGTAGAATGGCTCCCCACCACTTTTACAACTTATAGAACTCATACGGACCAATACGCATCGTGGTCTATCGAGCTGCTTTACTGTTTCATGGCTAAAAATATTGGTCTAGTTTTCTTATAACTTCAAGAGAAAACGCTATTTAAAAGGAACACAACTTACCGAACCGCGAATCCATCGTGATCCATATGATAGCTGATGCGGTCGACGCTGATTCGGATTAGGGAGGATTCATAATAAAGCAAATACCTTAGGGGTGTTTACATGAGAAAACTCGCACCGGTGCCAGTTTCATACCGGGATGACTTTTTGATTTCGTATCGCGTTTACATGATGACTAGGTCATTTCATATCTTGTTATTTTAGGTACACTTCATGTTGATAAAATACACATGTGATTCAAAATCGCAAACATTACGCATGCGCTACCCGTTCCAGTCTACCGACAGACCGATTTCATACCGAAACGGGTGGTCGTTTCGCGTTTACATGGGCGCGATCCATTCAACCAAAATTTAGACCGGTCCGACCGGGAAAAAAGGACCACCTCAAAAGGTGGACCAGTTTTTTCGTAACTTTTCCGGTTGGACCGAAACGATCCATTGAGTTTTGGACCGAAATTTCCGGAAATTTTGGTTGAATGGATCGCGCCCCATGATACCGTTGCGAGATTTCGTACCGGAAATTCTCGCCCCGGTACAACAACCGACATTTTGTGGTATCATGCAAACAAATATAGAGCCACGAGAAGGAACCGGACTAGCTCGGACTGAACTCGCCCCGGCGCAAAAGTCGCCCGGCGTCATGTTAACACTGGATGTATAATTGGATGTATAACTAATTACATCACCTTCCAACCCGCAAATAGTTTATGAACTAATCAAGGCGGGGAGAGCTGAAGACATATTATTTACAAGTACAAGGTTTATCTATAGATGGACTAAATAACAGTAAAGACACTACTATACAATAAATACAATAAACTAGCATAAAACAAGGCAAGTACATAGCGATTAAGAGTCTTACACGCGCAAAGCGCGCGAGCCTGACACGCCCGTAGGACGTGTGAGGCGAGAGAAAAAAGTCTCTCCCCAGTCTCACTCTCTGTTTTCAGACTCGTTCCAGACGTTTTGCTTGACTGCTCGCGATTGCTTGAATACGCAAAAATACGGACTGTTTTACAGTCTAATTTGAGATCGTTATTTTCTCTTTTTAGGTTGGCAATAGACTCAGGCATAGTGTACAACACGAAACATGAGAACGAAACAAATAGACGAAAGCAAAAAGAACAATTAAACATCACATATTACGAAAGAAGGAAAATTTTACGCGGAGCACTCAACACACGCCCGTCCATCTTAGCCAGCTCACGTGACTCTAAGGTTAGGGAACTGAGTGAATCAAGTGTCACGTCAATTTTCCTGGTATAATAGGCTGATTTAGCAACAGAACGGGAACGTCATTTGACGACGGGAAAGCGCGCGGAAAGGACTAAACTCGACTTCCGGTGCCCAATTTGCCACTCTGCCACTGGTCCGAGCCGGCTGTTTGATTTGCGCACACCGTCGTCAACTGACTTTCCCGTTCTGTTACTAAATAAATGGAACCTGATTCACTCAGTTCCCTACCCTAATCGTTAAACTTCAGGGTCATTTGGCGTTCTGCATTCTGCATTAACCGTTCTGCAAAATACCCCTGCCACTTAAGACTTGGAAAAGGATAACCGTTCAGCGAATAAGCTTCTTGATCATTGTTTGCTTCTGGTGCTTGTATTTTTATATAAATTTTCAGAGGTTCTTGATTCATAGTAAGAATTAGTAAAAAACGACCAAGTTCAGCTCTATCGCCTACTTCTGGTATCGCTTGCATTCTCTTGATTTATGAGCTGTCCCAGGCCTAATTTTACAGCCGAGTCTGAAAAAAGTATGACAATTGTCCACATCTTATAACAAACATAAACTTAAAATAACATTCCTACAGAAAGCCTGAATATAAAAACATGCAAGGGAATCTTTTAATCACCATTGCGGCCGTCCATTATGGAGAAGAAACAAGTAAAAGTAACAGATAAAAGAAGGAAGTGCCTACACCACAATAATTATTCCTTAAAACCTTAAAACAAGCCTGCGTACAATCTCTCCTGGGCCCAGTTGCATAAAACCTACACTTAAGTGGCCACTTAAGTAGGTCACTTACGAATCTGTTATGGGTACGCTTACGGGTGTTGCATGAAACGCACTTAGCACTCTCGTAAGTTACTCTTTTACGTGGTAACTTACGGGCTCACTTAAAGGCACACGTAACTTTGATATAGTACTTTATTAATGACTCACTCTTTTTTTTTAAGCTAACCATCGGTCAGTGTAAAGAAAGTTTTAATTCGTTTCGAACACTTCTAAGCCTTTAAAAAAAATGAAATTTGCATGCAATCGTTATTTTTCTTCAATGTCTACTGAAAATGATAATTCTTCTTCTTTTTTCACAACGTCGGCTTTAAAGTGTACATCAGAGGTTGACAAAGCACATTAGAACGAATTAGGTGAAGAAAAATTACTTTTTTTTCACCTCTCAGTAAAAGATCTCGTTAACTTTAGTAAAAACAGTAACGATACGGGACCTACATAGGTCCCGTAAATTTACGTGCTATTTTTCCCGTAAAAAAAGTTTTATGCAACACCTGCAATTTCTGTTGCATAACCGACACTTAAATGAACACTTACGAAAATCGTAAGTGAAACCATTTAAGTGAATTCCCTAAGTGGACCACTTAAGTGATTCAATGCAACTCACTTAAGTTTCGAGTGCAGGTACGTATACCCGTAGTTGTTACGGGCGTTTTATGCAACCGGGCCCTGGGCGCTCTAGCGGCAGGGCAGGAAAAGAAAGAGGAGGTTGCAACTCTGGAATTTGAATTCTACCTCCAATTCCCCTGTGGCTCGCCGTCGAATGAGCAGTCAGATTTCGGCCAATCAGCGCGAAGCGGAAACGAGCGCCAATGTAAACAAGCATTGAAAACCACATGGCAAGGGTAATGATGTCATTACTAATGTCATCTCCGCCAATCAGCATTTCACATCGACTTTTTTGAAACAGATATTCAAATTCCAGAGACGTAGTTGCAAGCTCTTCTTCCTTTTGCCACCCTGCCACCAGAACGCCCTGGAGAGCTTGCTCACAGTCCACCACACAACTAAAGGAGCAAACATTGGGACCATTGAACTATGAATGCAAGTTTCATTGTTGGTCATAAATACTTATTACCAGTACATACATTTAATATGGAGGTAACTATTTGGCAATCCTGATTTTGTCATAGAGGTATATTTTTTAAAACATCTCGGAAGATCCTCAACCCTTTAAGCCCTAATATTAAAATAAAAAATTCTCATTTCTTGCCCTATACATTTTCTTTAAAAGTGAAAGTGCAAGCCTTCTATGAAAGTGCAAAGCCTTCAATGAGTTCCGTCTGCCATTTTGTCATTCTTTGACATAGGTGGATGGCATTTCTTGATTGGGCATTGCCCTCACTAGCTTGCGGACACAGGCGTATTTCCAGTAGTCGCTGATCTCTCCACCCGAAAAGTAACGGGTGGAGAGAAGCGACGACCGGAAATGCGTCTGTGTCCGCTGGCTATCCCCTCAGGGGCAGCCCAGTAACAAGTGTGAACTGAAATATTTTAAATGTAATAGTCCAGAATAGTGCCAATCTTATCTTAAACGTGACTGTAGATAACAGGCGGCTGAAATGTCAAACTATCAGGGAAAAAAACATTCTAGTAGCCTTTTTCTACCTTCATGGTCAGTACCATGAAAGTCCCAGTAAACAGTTTTCTGCGCGACCTATATTACACTGGTGAAAATCGAACTATCCCTTTTTATCGTCTTTTCATTGATTCATTGATTCATTGATTCATTCATCCATTCATTGCCAACAGGCTTTAAGACAGCGTTGGAAGTTCGCAATTATTCGACCTAATGGCCTTCGCTACTTTAAGTTCAAGAAAAGTTTAGCACACTTCTTAAACGCACGCTTAAGGCGTCGTACTTCACATCAGCCGAATCGAATTAAATTCCAAAAAGAGAGGTAGCGGAAAATTAAATGATCCACGCCCTCTCTGTTGTAGAGCACTTTAACAGTGAAAGGGGTAGGCTTGTATGAAATGGGTGGCTGTATTCGTAAGCTAATACTGAGGGTATTAGGGGAAAGGGAACGAAAAAACTCATGAACAGTTTTGGTAAGCAAAACAACGACGCTCCACATGTATCAAGTTTTTCACTGTACTTCTGTCCCTCAAGAATTCAAATGGCCAGCGTTTTTCTGTTTTCTAAAGAATAAAAACGGTAAGGCGATACATTTTACTGTTGCATCGTAAGTTATCATCACACCAATTTAAAGCCAGGCACTCTCTCGATAAAAGTAATATGGCCGCTAGGAGCCCATGATCCTGATGTGGACATATTACTTCCTTCTCCAAGAAAAGAGAGCTACAGCTGGGGAAAACTGCTTCATTACATATTACACACGGTTTGGCTAACCTCAACAAGAATTCGAACAAGAAGTGATTTTGAAAAGCATTTCACTATAAAAAATTGCGATAAAACATTTCTTAAAATCATTTTAAGATTAAAAAAATTGCTAAAAAGCGACGACGTTTCGACGTTAGCTGAACGTCATTATCAAGTCAAAATAAGTTAGTGATTTTTGGTCTATAAATACTAAAAAAAACAACAATAGCTGATTAAAAATTGTAACGTGAGAAAATATTAAACAAAGAGTTTCGCACGTATGGAGTCCGTCTGAATATTTAAATTGGGCTTAAGTTTCTTGATGAAGAGCATTTCAAATACTAAACAATCAAATTTGCTCTGGCACTTTCTTAAAACCGTGAATTGGCTTTCTCTCAAAAGGTTGTTGTTACCGTGAGCTTCTAAGAAATGTCTACCGATTGCCGAATTTTTGTGCTCAGCAATGCGTCGATGAAGGTGTCGGGCTGTGTACCCGACATAATCTGCATCGCACAGATCACATGAAAAATTGTAAACAACACACTGCTTATTAACAATTGACGGCTTGATTTCTTTGGGTCTGAGGTCTTGCCCCAATTTCTTGCTCACGAAAACTGGTTGCAAAGTAGGGCCAATCTTATGGCTAAGATCGCGTAACTGTTTACGAACCGCATTAGCGGCCACTTGATCTTTAAAAGGAAGACTAATTCTTACTATGCTACTATCATCATTGTTTCTTTCTGCTTTGTTCGCTGAGGAATTTAGAAAAAGAAACTTTTTGATAGCAGAATCAATAACACTCATTGGATAGTCAAGGCGACTAAATATAGAGCGCAACTTGGCACATTCTGCATTGAAAGCCTCTGTTGTAGACGACAAGGAATAGGCACGATGTATCATTGTCTGTAATAAAGAGTCTTTATAGCGTTTATCCGTGTGACTTTGGAAATGTAGGAGCAATCCGGTGTTTGTTGGTTTTCTGTAAACTTTCTTAGAAGCTCACGGTAACAACAACCTTTTGAGAGAAAGCCAATTCACGGTTTTAAGAAAGTGCCAGAGCAAATTTGATTGTTTAGTATTTGAAATGCTCTTCATCAAGAAACTTAAGCCCAATTTAAATATTCAGACGGACTCCATACGTGCGAAACTCTTTGTTTAATATTTTCTCACGTTACAATTTTTAATCAGCTATTGTTGTTTTTTTTAGTATTTATAGACCAAAAATCACTAACTTATTTTGACTTGATAATGACGTTCAGCTAACGTCGAAACGTCGTCGCTTTTTAGCAATTTTTTTAATCTTAAAATGATTTTAAGAAATGTTTTATCGCAATTTTTCAACAAGAATTGTTAGAGAAATTGCAATAAAGCTGGTCAGCAAAACTCTAAGGTTGTCAAAACAGAAAAAATATATCAAGCTAAACAGTCTATAATTTTACTCTTAACTCCAAAGGGACTTACACCAATTATATGGTTAACTATTCTGGATTTTATACAAGAGAAACACTACAATAACGAGTTTTACACGAGCATTTAAATGCTGTAGATAAAATGCTTTCTCGACTTAAACCAGTGTCCGTCCTACGTTACCAGGTTAGAATCCCAGCAAAACTTGACTTAACCGTTATAGTTCGGACACTAGTTTAACCTGTGAAAGGATTCTAACATGTACACAGATGAAAAAGCTTAACCTCGTCCCCAGCCCTTTTCCCTTGGAAAGTGGGCGGGGCATGAAAAGTCATAAATGGGAAATTTACGACTGGAAAAAAAGTTTGAAATCGATCTGACGAAAACACAGTTCTCAAAGGATTCAAGATGACAAGTCTATTTTAAACTGAGAAACTGAATAATGAATTAACTTGTTACAATTCAAAACCATGATTATTTCTTCTTTGGGACATAACCAATTAAACTGGAAAAACTAAAAAAAAAACCCTAAAATATTCCGCTACATAGCTAGCGTGAGCTGTCATCAAGTCGGTTATTAACACCCACGTCGTGCGTTTTTGTACATTTTACTTACATTTGACTATTTCTATCACTCTTTTCTTTTGCTTGAAGACTATTTAACTACTTAAATATTAACAGGTAAATACCCTTGGACAATGTCAAACAAACTTCAACAATTCCACAAAACACAGAAGTTTGAGCTTCCAGGGGAGTACTGTATTTACAATTTTCCTGGAGCCGAGTCCATTTTTCCTTCGTCTACCTTCAATCGAGTTACTCCTACAAGGAACAAAAAAACAAAAAAATAGTCTGTTAAATCGTTTATATTTATCTGATTATGAAGCATATACATTTTTCAGTAACAATAAGGTACACCATTCATTTGACCCATGGAACTCCGAATAAAGCAAGTAATCCTCCTGTCAAACACGTCATTGAAACCTACTTAACAATGCATTTATTAGCGACACAAACTTAATCATTACTTTCAGAACTCACCCTTACACTTATATTGTAAACATCGTACTAGTCAAAGCATCCAAAGTATATTTCCAGGTCTCGGAGATTTCTAAGTAAATCATTGCATTGAAGGTGTACTACTATACACCTTTACCTCGGGGTTAGTCAAATTTATAGTTAATCCGTTGCCATTGACTGAGAACAAGAAATGGAACAATGAAGGTTCTCAGAAAACGTACAGTTTTCTCCTTCATACATGACCAAATAAGGACCAAATCACAAGCAACAGCTCTCTTGTCGCGAAATGCCGATGTTTGCATACGTATAGTACAGACGGGATATATTTTGTAAGAGACTAAACGCTCTGCTTTTAATACGACTGGAACCCCGTTAATACGAACACCGACGGGACATGCTATAGTGTCCGCATTAAGCGGGTTAATTTTAGAGAAAATTTATGACCTTTTTTGTTGAAACAAACGAAACTGTCCGTTATATACAGGTGTCCGTATTAAGCGAGTGTCCGTAGAGCGGGGTTCCACTGTAATCAGGTTATTTTCATTTCTTGGGTGTGTCTTTTACGCTCATGACTTTACAGAATTGCCGCCTGGTTAGCTCTGTTGGGAGAACTCCGGTCTGCTGAGCGGGAAGTAACGAGATCAACCCAGGCCGGACCAACACAACACTCAGGGTCTTTGAAAAACTCAGAGAAGAAAGTGCTGCCATGTAATGACATCTACAAACGGTTAGACTTTCTGCATATTTCTAATCTTCTTGGATAAGGACGAAAAACCGTAGGTCACGTTTTACAGTACTTTCACTTATCTGGCTCTTGTGGGACGTAAAAGAATCCACACCACTGTTCGAAAAGAGCAGGGACGTAGACCCCGGGAGTGTGGCCAACCTTTCCAGGGCTGGGTGGGTTATCTATAAGGGGAGATCTTAATATAGGGATAACCTCTTGATCCTCCTTCAGGAGTCAAAATTGTTACCTGTAAAGAGTGCATTCTGAAAGAGAGACGGCTTACATTTAATCTAAACCTGTAAGCTGAGTGTGAAACCACGCCTCAAGACCACCCCGTTTGGCCATCACATTTCCTTAATGCAAACGTAAACAAAAAATCTCATAAATTTTCATAATTTAAAATCTCGTCATGTTTTTGGCCATTGAGTGGTCGCATTGACAGGATTTTAGAAACTATTGGAAATACTGAAGAGTAACCATTGTTCGTATGACTTGTCATGAAAGAATACTGCATTCAAACAAGTAGAGATTTCTTGTTAAAGCAAGCTTTTTCGCAATTTTTCTCTCTGGAAATTGAGAGGGGCCACCTCTCCCAATTTTCTGAAGGAAAACCCTGGAAACCAGGCTTTTGTTGAAGGTGGTGAAACAAAGAATCTCAACTGACAAACTATGCACACGAATATGTTTTTCATATTTCTGCGTCAAAAGACTAACCTTTACTTTCTGAAATCAAACGTCACGTTGTCTCCAATTAGCATAAAAGGCGCCCACTTCCTCACTTCAGGGAAGCCGTTCTCTCGCATCCACTTCATGGCCTGGTGAAGAGATTCAGTTGCACTTTCACCGCGCACAAGGTGCTTGTAGAAACGCCCCATAAACTGCTCTGTTGCTTCGTCTTCTATGGCCCACAACGCCACCAACACTGAGCGTGCACCGGATCCTAAAAACGCTCGGGCAATTCCAACCACTCCCTCAGCTCTAATGTGTCCAAGTGCGCTGTGACAACAGCTTAAGACAACTAGTTTCGCCGTAAGTTTAACTTCGGAAACATCAACCGTTGTTAACACGTAATCGTCTTTATGCAAAGGCCTGTTGACAGGTCGCACTGGAGCAAGAACAATTTCTCCTCTTTCGGCATCACCATGTGCAGCAAAATGTATCAAACTTGCTGAATGCATCTCTTCAAGTACCGCCTGCTTTGTTGCTTGACACCCTAACAAAGGTTGAACACCCAACCATTCGGCGATCATTTTCGCTTCCTTTCTTGCAAAAGACAGTTTAGAGAACTCACTCGCATAGCTAACATCAGGATCACCCACTATCAGCACACTCCTATCATTACACTGGGTGCCTGGTCTCTCCTGAATGAGCTTGAGAGTCGTCAAAGATGGAACAATGCGGATCCTGAAAGTCTCTGAAAGATACTTCCCATTTTCATCCTTTAACGCTGCAAATGGAATTTTGTACAAGGAACGATCAGGAACAATGAGAATTTCGGGCTCGTCAAGCAGGTCAGCCACTGGAGTGATGAAAATCTTGTAAAGTAGCTCAAGAGTTGGTGTCGGTTCTTGTTCTTGATCGTCGTCATCCAACTCAACAAGGCGGAGAGCTGCAACTATATCTTCCTGAGCTTGAAATGACGAGGAGCGAGCGACCAAAGGGAACATTGATCGATCCTCGCAATG
>NC_133205.1:36383012-36430512 GCF_958299795.1 Porites lutea
AGACGTAATAAAATCCCCACCAAAGGCCTATGAGAAGGAAGACCAGCACAAACATAACAGGATCCCTGAAAAGGGCCCCTAAGCGATCCGGCAGTAGCCGGCTATAACTATGTACTAAAAGACTACCACCGTAAAAGGATCAAACATTGTTTAAAGCTGTTTAATAAGATGTTTACAAGAAGCCCACCTAGAGTGTTATGCATAGGGAATGCAATAGTTTTTTGAGTGAAATTCTTGTTGTTTATTTACTGAATCCAAACGGCGCAAGAGAATATAATTGCGCGCTCCAATATACTTCTTTGGTGATCAGTAGTTTGTCTGTGGCATGATTTGAGCTAGTACGGATTTGGTCTATGCATTGAAAAGTAAAGTCAGAGAAAGTGTGTGGTGTTTTATTAAAGTGTATAGCAACTTCGCAAGTTTTCTTGTTAGTTTTCATGGATGATTTGTGGTTCCTGAATCTAACTTTGAATTCAGTAGTGGTAATAACCTTTTTTAAGAGGGTGACACCAATTATTATAAAAAGTATTCTCCCTAGTGGCCCTTTAAAAACAAAATTGATAATAATAAATTACAACAGTCGTGATAAAAAGCCTATTTACAAATAATAATTATAATAAAGTATCTTAAAAATTCTAAACAAGTATTCTCCTTCCCTACTGGCCCTCTAAAAACAAAATTGATAACAATAAAATTACAACAATCATGATAAAAAGCCTATTTACAAATACTGATTATAATAAAAGGTTCTTAAAAATTCTAGAGACAGGGGCGGATCTAGTGGGAGGGTGCTGGGGGTGCCCACCCCCCCCCCCCCCCCCCCGAGATGACCTGCGGTTTTCTAATACAACTGGTATTCTGCAAAAAAAACTATGTAGAAGTAGAGCAAGAGACGAGCGCACTCCCTCCTAAAAAAAATCCTGGATCCGCCCCTGGAAGGTTTAAAAAATTGAGAGATGTAAAAACGGAAGTGAATACATTGGTAAAAAAGGGAATCCAATCTACAATGATATTTAAAAAAGCACGGATTTTTAAAAATCAGATTACTGGAGATTACATTTTATGTGTAATGTACTAAATAAACGACGTTAGTGGAATTACAGGACAGCCGTTGTTGTACGAAGTAGGTTTTGCCAGTTTGGGCGCCAGAAAACGTGTTGGAGTTTACAAAGAAATTCTTATAAAGATCACATCTGGTTTTTTCACACTTGAAACAACCCGGAGCTGGTGTATCCGTGTTTGGCAAGGAGCTTTTTCTTCCTTTCTTTAAGATTTTTTCACCTTTTGTTATTACGAAACCATTTTTAGTAATTTATTTTTAACGTGATTGGGCAATGGCTTTCAATGTCACTGTATATTTTTAATAGTTTTTTGATGTCATATTATCTTAATGTCACCGGGAAATAGCTTATTTTAATATTTATTTTGATAAAAATGAGAGTTATTGATAAAATGAAAGTAATGGATGAAATGATAATCGATCAGACTCCTCGTGCTTATAAATATTCAAAAATCTACAATAAAAAATACAATCATTAAATAAAAGATGCTGAAAGAAATAGTAACTTATGTGAAAGAACTTACCCAAATAGTGCTTCATCCAAGTTTTTGCTCTCTCCCGTGCCTCAGACATTGAAACTGACCAGTATAAGAGGTTTGTACGGGAAAGTCACGTTCGCCAACAAATTTTCGTCGTCTTTGAAGATTTTTGTGGTCAAAAGAAACAAAATCCTGCTTGGTTTCGATAACATATATCCTGAAAAAAGTTAACGTGTGCCAAGACAACGTTAAACGTGGAAAACGCTGTACACAGATAAGTGATTATTTCATTACTCTGGGTAAAATTACGTTGCAGCATTTTACTAAGAATAGAATAGCTAAAGAATAATTCTTTATTTAAACACGGTAAAATTCATCAGGAGTATAAAAAAAATTTAAGCAAACCTAACTACCCTAAACAATATACAACTAACTTAACTAAGAACTATTTTTCATGAATGCCGTGTAGACAGTCAGAAAATCAGATGAGCCAATCGTTTAAATTGACTTGAAAAGATTTAGCCTCCCTTATATCACAGGGCGGGCTCTTCCAGAGAACTGCTCTCCTATAACTGAAGCTGTTCTTCACGAAGTTAGCTCGCGGGAACGGGACAATTAGTTTGAGTCCCTCAGGGAGTAGCGCGTTTCATATCGTTTAACAAATGTAGAGGATAAATATCCTGGAACAAGAATGCGCATGTGCATCAGCTGACTGTGTGCCTTTAAAGTCTTGTAAACAATTAAGGTTTTTTGTATTTGAAATATATGGAGAGCAGGGCTTCAAAGCTTTTCATAAAACAATGCATTTGGTTAAACTTATAGGCAAAGGTTGCTCTTTTTTTTTTCGAGTGCTAATCTACTTATGATATGAACCGCTCAACAACAGAACAAACTTATACAATTTCCGGTTTGCGCTCAAGTTGGTGTGCTTTTCAGCTTAGAAAAATTCTGCCACAGGCTTACGAGAAGCACATACAAACTCGATTTTCCCTTTCGCAATTTCGGTTTTGGAGTTAATAGTATTACACAGGCAGAAATGTTATGTCATGTTTCAATGCATAGAGTGCTATCTGACTGAGGCAGAGCTAGAACGGCTTGGAAACTAAAATTTCGAGGACGTTTTTGGACTATGCCTATCGTCAATGATTTGCTCACTGGTAATAGAGGGGGTGGCCCCAGAGTGGTTTTGCATTGAAATTGGCATGCAACAGAATTTCGCATGCTCTGTAAGCATAATTTGAGGTTCCGTGACCTTCTCACCCAGGCCGCGAGAAGCCTAGGTTCTAGTTATAAGTAATTCATACCCAGCAAAATCTCCGGCATGCCGGGCATGCCAAATTTCCTGGCATGCCCGGCATGCCAAATTCTCTGGCTTGCCGGGCGTGCCATAATCTGGGTCATGCCGGGCATGCCAAAATCGGTCTCTGGCATGCTCTCAACGCACAGGTTATAATTCCTTGAATCTACAGATATTTTAAGCCTGGCTAAAAAAAAAAAAAAACTAAACAGATCACAGTACTTATCGTTTGATGTACGGTTTATAGGTCATTTACACGATGACGTCATTGCTATTCCTCTCATTTTTATAGATTTGGTTGTCCCAGCGAAGTTTAAATAACAAAGGCTCTAATTTTCACAAGAAAGTAAAACCCTGAGGGATTCTGCCGTAGTAATAAAACAGCGTCATCGCGGAGATGACCTGTTGGGGGATAGTAAAAACGGCCTCACCCCTTTTAATGAGTCTTTAATAGGATTCCCATTTCACATTGCGAATAAAATAGAATTGACTGAAATCATTAAAAATAGAGACAGAGACTATTTTCTTTGCATAATAAAATGCATCTATGTTCCATGAAAGCTTTTAAAAATACAAGGTTATAGAATATCTTTCAACGTTCATTACATTACAAACTGAGCTAAGCTCCAAAATCACTGTCCATTATTCAGTAAATTATGATGTTCGACAATGCAATGTGATTGAATATAACGTTGCAATTACAAATCTCTCTAACGCAATTTTCCCTACGTTAGAAAAGCTGTTTTTGTCTTGTTTCATATTTTGATAAGGAGTCTGAGTTCCTCTTTCTTGTTTTGTAGGCTTGCCAGGGATTATTGTTTATGTGTCATTACCAGAGTCTGTGTTCTTTGTTTTTAACTCAAAATAAGTCAGTAATAACTGACAGTATCAAAGAATTGCTCTCTAGAAAAGTAATTATCTCCTCGTCATGTCTGGAAGTTACCTGTAACAAAAAAGAAATGGAATGTTAACACACGCAAGGGCAATATGAAAAAATGAAATAGAACGTGTAGAGCTCAGCTTCTCTTAAGATATTTTCATACTGGCTTGTTGAGTCTGTTAAAGGTCGCAACTAATTGTCTGAGGCTAATTTCACAAGGTGTGCAATTGAGATAAATGCATGGTAAATAAAGTGAAAGAAACGTGGTTTCACATTTGCCAATTTATATTGCGTTGTTCGATGATGTTTACACGCTCTTCTACTGCGAAATAAACCTTTGCTTTTGGGTTTGCAAGTCAAGATTATCCCGAGTTTGACTGACACTCGAACAACAGTTTCATTTTTAAGCAGGGAAGGTGTAGACCCATATAAAGCAGGAATATGTAAAGGAAACTCATCGAAAACTTTTTCGCATCTTTGTGGCGATATTTTCTCAACTGATTACTGGGGGTTGTGAAGAAAAAATACATTAGGACCAAAGGTTAAAGCCTGTCCTGTTACATCATTTTGCATGTTACCTAGAGTTCTAATAAATAGGTCATAAAATAGGATTTAACGAGAGCGAATTTGTTTCTTAATCGGTGTATAAAAAAAATGAAGCTATCAAATGAGGAGTTTATAAAGTATCAAAATTATTAAATTAAAAGCTCAAATAATTAGGAAAATTCCTATTCGAAAATAATGCTAGAGACATTAAATTGATCAGATAAAATTCTCAGAAAATATGTCGAATAAAAGCCTCATTGCTTGCTTTTGTTTTTGCGTAAGGATAGCCAAGTTGAAAAAGCGACTAAATCTTAGTTTTTTACGTTGAACATGTTTATTAGCTTAGTTTTCGTTTGTTTTAAAAGCTTTATAACCCAATCATAATTTTCGGGTTAAAATAGTACAAAGTAATTTCAAAAACTATGTTTATTTAAAGAAGAGCCGGCAAACGTGAACATTTTGTAATTCAGAAATCGGACCCAGCCAGGTTATTTAAGCTTAGAATTTTTTGCATTTTAGCGTCCTATAAATTTACCAGAATCGCCTCTCAAAGGCTTACTGTAGAAAGCATTTTGTAGTACACTCGTAGACAAGCAATGTAAGGCATAAGTGGTTGCTTGGATAAGACATCCAAAAGAAAAATTAGTTTTGTGGACCTAAACGCACATTCGCAGACTGCTTATTGAGTTGTTTACAACTTTGCATTGACACCTGCAGCATGTTCATTTTTTAAAGCGAAATCCAAATCTGATTTTGGCATTTGATTTACGGATATTTTATTTTGTCTCCAAAAGTGATTGGTTTCTATATTTTTGAAGTTTCCTCTAGTCTTCTTAACAGCAGAAGAAGATTACAAGACGTAGAAACAGAAACAATCCGAAGTGAACGAGTTGAAAACCACTTATGCCTGAGAGTTCTTAGGCATGCTGAACAGCAAGATAAACTGAATGCCAAAAGGATAATTCACGGGATTTTTTCGATATTCAGGCTTTTTCTTTACCAAATTAATACTAAATTTGTACTTACAGTCTCTCGCAGAATCCATTTCTTGTCCAGCATTCACCAACATCTCAACCATGCACCGCAGGAAAAAAAAAACACAAACAAGTGCGAAGAGACATGACGACATCGTGACGCCACAACTGCCACGCTACAACAAACTAAATTCATCGTCATCCGAAAACACTTCTGCGGAAATTCGGCCGATTTCGTGCGAGCTCGGGGTATCTTCGGATGGAGCAGATGACGTTGCTGAAAGGACTATCGTCAGCAAGGAGTAAAACAGTTTGCAAAATTCGCATAGCCGACAAGAAGCGCACTGAAAACCTAAGCAAAATCTCTCTGAGAAGGCAGTCCAAACTCACCAAATCAGAACGTCTTTGCAGTATTAACGTCGTACTCTCGTACTGACTTGAACGTCCTGGTAAGCTTAATTTTCACGAGTCTTTTAATGCTGTTGACCGAGAAACATATACTGACGGAGAAGATTTGTTATCTTATTGTTTAAAACGCTTTTCCGCGATCAAATTTAAATCTGGACCCAGAAATATCAGTATCGCTTTGAAATAAAAGGATTAATTGATCTGTAATTGCAAGTGAAGTATTCTATTTTATGCACGAATAATGTTGTTTTGTTGTGCTTTTTATTTATAAATCCAGGCTTCTGTCTTCAGTTGTGCCAGTCGATCCCGTGACATACATTGTGACAAACATAACTTTTTTTGTTATAATCTGCGTTTATTGCCAGGTATGAAACCTGTAGCTTCAAGCTCCCTAAGATATATTTGGCGATTATGTGATTCTCAGGATATGATGCTGGAGCGAACATCAAAATCAGTCACGCTGGGCATGCCAATTTCATACCCGGCATGCCGAGCATGGCAAACCCAACTGGTTGCACGATCTGCATGCCCGGCATGCCAAACCAGACGAGCAAAAACTGGGAATGAATTATCAACCCGGCGAGAGATCTGGGACCTAAGTTTAGCTAAGTCAATTTTGGGCTGCGAGGGCATGAGCCCATTTTTTCCATGCCTATGACATGTAATTTCTAAGTACCAATGTTCCCTTGAATTTTGTCATGCCTAAATATATAAAATTTTCCCTCTCTCATTAATCCTCAGACTGAATGCAATTTTTACGCTCGCTAGGCATGTTCAACTGAAAATCATGCCCATACCCTCATTCAAAACAAAATGCTATCAAATTTTAGTTTCCAAGCCGTTCTAGGGATCCGATTTCAGAAGCCTTCTTTGATCAGGTCGCTTAATTTCTTGATTTTAACCGTTTATTTGAGCTACTTGGACCAGGTTTTGCTCGCTATAGCTGTAAGGACTTTTATATATTAAAATAAAGCTCAAAAAACATTTCAAAAACGCTCATTGCGAATTTATGAACAATTTTCATGTCGCAAACGCATGTTGCTCATACAAAGCCTTTGAGTCAGGAATACAAAGTTTGTCAGAGTCACGCGGAAGGGTCTAAGGTGACGAAACATAGTTTTAGTTATAGTGCAAAGCGCTATTACAGTCATTTGGCAGATTCAGTTTTAGAACCAAGTTTAATAAAGTATGCTTTGGTTTATCAATACCTGTGTAAAAAAATGTATTTTAGATCCAATACTAATATTCAAGAGAGTATTTACTCTCACGATAACAATATGGGTTATGTTGGACCTAGCCTGCGTCGCTGGCGGGATTCTTGTGTTCCTGGGCTTGGTTCGTGGGCAAAGTTTTTTTTTTGACTTTTGCCCCACCTCCTCCATCATTTTTCTAATGGTCCATCCCTCAGACATATAGCCTGTGACATAAAGCATTGTGAAATCAACAACGGTCAAAGCGTCGACATCAACATCGTTTTCGCATCGTAAAACAGCTTCCATTTCGCATCGCACCGCAGCAGATTCAAGAATAGAACAAAACAGGTAAGATTTTATCTGTTATTTAATTTCCATTCGCAGTTTACAAATAAGAGCGTAGGTCCCTATGGTTGCAACGAAATGTGGAATCGCCCAGAAGTGCAAAATGGACTCCCGCGAAGAAATAACTGAAGATGAAGAGGCGATATGAAACTGATATGATTGTGGGAAAAAAGGCCCTCTTGGAGGATTTTCAGCTGAGTCATTGACGTATACTATTTATTTTTATAACGGTAAACGTTTCGGTCTTCAAGCTGGCGAACACCCCCGGGGAGGGGGTACTCCCCCATAAAAATGACGGGAGTGCTCGTCGTACCTTTTAGGGGTTTAAATTTGTGCATTGGTACCGCTGCTAAAACCTTAAATGACTGCTGTCAGAGTTGTCTCGGTAAGATTTATGTCAATTCTCTCAAATATAATAGTCCTTGAGAAGATAGTGTTCAAAAGTTATCTTTACAGTCGACTCCCGATAACTCGAACCTTCAAGGGAAATTGAGAAAAGTTCGAATTATCGGGAGTTTGAAGCAGATAACCGGAAGTAAGGAAATAAGCAAATGGATGGGGAGGGAATGCAACTAAGCAACAAAGTATACAGGGATGGATACTGAATTTGAACTGAAGTGACAAAAAAGTAAAGACAAAGAATTGACTCTGTTGTTTTGAAATAAAGTCAATGTTTCGGACTTCAGTACTCGGTTTTCTTCCCCACTTGTCACGCACTTTATAGGGGAGTACCCCACGGGGCGAACATAGGCTCCGCAACATTTTAATATCAATAACTTTTGTTTTAATTCAGTATTTAACAACTGCACTAGGCTTTATCAATTTTTACTACGAGAAAAAGTAATATTTGCAAGCATGTAAACGTGTAGATTGTATGTAGACAACAGAAAAATGAAATTGTAAATGCAGCTTATTATTCCTTGTTACATAAAAACTAGTGATTGATATGCCAAACTAGTGACTGTTTAATCAACTTTGGACAAATTTACAGGAAACCTTTATATTAAAGTTAAACATACTAATCAGGGGAGTTAGAAATCTTTATAAAAATGAATCCTATTGATACTTTTACTAATTCATAATTCATCATGCCCTGCCTTTCCCTGCTACCTTTTCAAACCCTCCCCGTGCATTCAGACAGTTGATTTATATTGGGGTTTACAGCTGGGTTTACAGAGGTAAACATGTGACTCAAATACTGCCTATTGATTGGCCATAACTCTTATGAATGATCAATGAATTTTACAATATTTCTATGAGTTCTCATAAACACTTTTAACTAAGAAGATTCTTTTGTTTGGAATAATAAAATGGCATAACTCCAGGTTCTTCTTAAATTACATAATTGTCTACAAAATTCTCAAGAGGTGACTTTTCATGTTTGATTCCAACATTATACTCTTTCACCGGTCTTTCTAGAGCTTTTTAAAGTAACTTGGAATATCTTTTGGAATCTTTTAATTTTTAATACACTCTTCAAAATAATCATCAAATGTTTTTTATTTTGGTTTGGGCTTGGGAACAGGTTTTGATGATATCTTTGGTTTTCGTTTCTTAATATTTTTTCTTTGTTTCATTATCTTATCAATTTCTTCAATTATTAGTTGTTCTTTTTGTTCATTATAATCATTAAAATCCTTTTTCAGTTTACATTTTTTATTTTGTTTGATTTTTTTCAAATCTTCAATTAATAAGTTATAAAAATCCACAAAGCTCATGCTTTTATGAAATGATTACGAGACTGTCCAACCACCCCGATTTCGTCGGGCATTCTCCCGATTTTGCTTGAAAATCCCGAATCCCGACCAATATAGGATCGGGATGTAAAAAATCCTGATTTAGACATCTGTTCTGATATTTTCAAATTAACTCTTAAGATACACATACAAGTACACCTAACAGAGTATACTTAACTAAAGTTGATGTCCAGAAAACTTAAAAACCGCACGAAATATCAATTAAAATCGAGTACTTGTACGCGAAGACACGCAAATAATAATAAGCGAAAAAATGGCAATCGATTTGTGCGATTTAGTGAACATTTTAGACAAAATTGTCCACTTGGAACACTGGAAATGGCTTTAAGAGCATCAAGATTTCAAAATTTTCTAGGGGAAAAAACCCGCAAGACCCCCCAAGCGGTTCACACGATCGGCACTCGCGTGATTCGTCGGTGATTGAAAAATATCCCGATTTTACATACTCAAAAGGTTGGAAAGTCTGGATTAGATAATTTCTTTAAACTTCAAATTGTTTTCCTACAACGACTAACCGATTTATATATTCTAAACCACTCTCAACTTTAAATTAATCACGTAAAATCTTTACGTATTTGCGCATTTCGTTTGCGTCCGAGTGCCTATTTCATTTGCGTTTGAGTCAGAGACGGGAAAAACCCCTTTTCTAGAACATTCTGTAAATCATTTATTTAATAAATATTCAACAAAGAAAAAAATGACAGGTTGACAATAATGTTCAGCCTTCGGTCTATAATTTACGGAAAATGTTAAGCAGTTTGACTTATTTTAAACAGCCTAAATTTACGCCAGTTAGATATTAGTGACTCAAATTAACTCAAAAATGATATGTAAAGCAAAATGTTTTTAAAAGAAATTAAAATTTGGAAAATGACGGTGGAAGGATGACAGAAATAACTGAACAGAAACTAGAAATACGTGAATCGCAGAGTCGCGCGAAGCAGAAGTAGAAAGAAAGGGAAAGAAGCTGATAGGAAAAGAAAATATGTATATTTTAAAAAACAACAAAACAAGAACCAAAAAAAAAAAAGGAGAAAGAAAGAAAGGAAGGGTACTAAGTAGGATTCGAACCACACACCTTCGGCTCGACGCGACTTCACCTTACCACGTGGAACCTCGAATTAACGAACCTCTATAATATTTTCTTCAGCCCGGCCAAAATTATAATAAAATATATGGAACAGAACCTCGATTTAACGAAATCCTCGTTATAACGAAAACCATTCAGAAAAGAAAACGTAAAATATATCTCGATATAACGAATAAATGTCAACAGGTGATCAAAAGATAGCTAAAGATGAATGCGAAACAGACCAACGAGGATAAAACCTATGTGTACCGTAGTTTTAAGTCGTTTTTTTTGCCAGTTTTCTTGTGTTTCAAGTGCCGTAGCTAACTGCAAAACATATGTTTTCTTACCTCGATTTCCGCTGTTATTTTGAAGCTAATGGTCCATCTGTAAAACGTACTTCTACCTTCGAAATTTATCGCTAAAAGCATTTCTTGACCTCTGACGAAGGCTCTCGAACGCGAATGAACTTTTTCCCGTTTTTAATTAATTCGAAAGTAATAGCATTCATAAAAGTGAAAGTTTTAGTGAAAAGCTACCAGACTGTGAAATTTTCAGTGAAACGTTGTTTGTTTGTAAAATATTCAGTAAAAGAAGTCTTTGCATCGTTTAGAAAAGATTTAGTTTACGAAGTTACCAATCACTTGTTTTAATTTACAGAAGCTTTTGCGTAATCTTGAAAATTGCAGTGCTGTTTGGAAAGGAGTATAAAGTTTTCTATCTTACAATGTTGTACCTTGTCGTGTTTAATTTACTAATCCTTTAGGAAAGTGAAACTGACAAAATGCAAATTATTCACACTTTAATGTAAATATAGACAAAAGTGACAGCTGTCTGATTTTTAATTAGCTTTTTGACTTGTTACACGTACACAATTGGGCACAAAGAAAAATTACGCAAATGAGTAATTTAAAAGTGGAATTTTCTTTGAGAGGAAAAAATAAAATTGAAATTTAAAAAATTATCTAAACATACAATAAAGGTATGGTCTCTATTGATTTAAATAACTTATCAATTGAAGATTTAAAAAAATAAAAAAACTAAATTGAAAAGAGAGTGTAATGAGTATAAAAACAACAAGAAAAACAAAAACTGGTTCATGAAATTATGGTAATAGAAAGCAAAGAAAAAAGATTATAAAAGCAAAATGTACTCCTAAAGCGAAATCAAAACAAAAACCAAAACATAAAATTAAAACATGTATTCAAAATACAATACCAAATACCGAAACCAAAAGACACCCCACCTTATCTTAAAAAAGCTCTCTGAAGGACAATGAGAGAATACCAATATAGTATCAAACATGAAATTTCAGCTCTTGATAAATAAATTTTGCTGAAAAAAAATGTCGTAGAGGGAGAACCAGCAATTACGCCAATTGATTTTTTTGAGGAAAAAAACCCTCAAATAAAGAATTTCTTAGAAATCATAGAAACACCAAAATTAAAATGATAATGATGCGTTTAATGGAGAAAAAACGTCAGGACAGATCAAATAAAAAAAAAATTATTCAAGATAAAGTTTATTTTCATTCAGACACATATATAAATGATCTTGAAAAGACAGATATTAAAAGCATTCTCTTTGGAATGATTTATGAAATACTTGATGCTATTTTATTTGTCCATGTGAATATTAATATATTCATTCAGTGACACATACTACGTCTAAGCCGCCTGTGACGACTTGTACAATGACAACTTCAGGAAGGATCTCCCGATTCTAATCCTGACGGGCGGGCACAAAAACTAGCAGAGCCAAATGGATTCAAGGTAGAAAAGACCTTCGCAGAGTGCTAGTGAGAGTAGGGAACTTGCTCGAGTGCCTTTACGATGGCGGTATAGTAATTCCTGATTTTTAACATAAATATAGGTGGTTTTCACGTTACGTCATCGCCGCCATGCTGGTGGACGGTAAACAAAAGATTGCTCATTAGCTCGTTTTGTTTGTCCACCAGCATTTGTTCATTTCACCATTGTTATTTGTGTCTCCCGAGATTGCATGAAAACCACCTATTCGGCGATGAATGAGTCTGTCCAACGTCAGATACCTGAGATATATAGCCGATAATGCCATAACATAAATATTATTATTAACCAGAGTGCCTTGCGCCACGAACAACTCAAATAAAAAAACGGGAAAGTAGTGCATCGTTCGCTGCTCAGTTCTACAGCAGGGTTAGAGGTCTTACCAAATTTTAAGACACGCAGGAGTCTTTCAGATGAGTACGAGGGTTAACTTGGGGAGTGGATTTCAATTCAAGAGCCTTTGACTCGTCCAGGTGTTAAACCTGACGAGAAGATGAGCATTTGCTCTTCGACTCCGCAACACGGGGGATATACAAATTCCAGCTTGCTAGAAGGTGATGTGAAAGTGAGAAAATGTCATGCAATGCTATTCTTAAGAAACTGTATGAGCCGAAAATGGATGTGATTTTGACCATTCGCTTCAAAATAACAGCGGAAATCGAGATAACAAAACATATGATTTGTGTCCTACTTTGCAGACCAGGACGTGTATCGGCGTTTTGAAAAGCATAATTATGTTCTTTCATTCATTCATTGCCATGGAATATGTGTTTACATTGTTTTTTCACTGTTAATAGCTCGGTTAATGCGGCTGGCGATCATCTTGCCGGCGGAAGTTTCATAGAAAAGGAATAATATGAAACACTTTTCCCCGAAATTACGCAATGAGCCTCTGTGGTGTAGTGGTTAGGTGTAGTCGCGTCGAGTCGAAGATGCCGGGGTCGAGTCCTACCGAATTATTTAATTCTACTTTCTTTTTTTCCGTTTTTTGTGTTGTTGTTTTCTATAAATATATAGCTAAATAACTGTTACTTAATAAAGTGCAACAAATAGCAAGAAAAGTATTGTGTTTCCAGGAGAAAATATCGTGCACCGTATATTAAATATCTGGATAAACAATCTCAATTTCTATTTCTATTAACCCTACAATTTACTGTGGGAAAACCAGAGTTGATAACCACTTGATCATTTTCTAAAAAACGTTCCCACGAGTTCTTTCTATAGACTGATAATAATTATTCTACTACTTTCCAACATGTAAATAGGACATTCAATGTCATTTTTGATTCTTTTAAGTCTCACTGCCTAACTTATGCCAGTATCAACAGAATGTGCCGCAGCATTACTATCTTTTAGATACCCTAGTTTTACTGGTAAACATAGAGGTGCAGCTCATAATAAAAGCAGTCTTCAATGTCGAAAACCATTGATTCTTCCAATAATATTTCACAATCTTCAAGGTTATGATTCTCATCTTTTTATTAAACAACTTGCAAAAGTTGATGGTGAATTAAATTGTATTCCTTCAACTGAAGAAAAGTACATTTCATTTTCAAAGAAAATAAAAGTAGATGAACACTAGTTAAAATAACTGGGGAAAATGTTTCAATGAACTTTGAAATTAGATTTATAGATAGTTTTAAGTTTCTTCAAACAAGTCTTGCAAATCTTGTCTCTAATCTTCAACCGAAAAATTTCCAAAACAGAAAGATGATATAATAAAAAATACCATCTTCTCATTAGAAAGGGGGTTTATCGATATGATTATGTAACATGAATTGACAAGTTTAATGAAACACATCTTCCTTCCAAACAAGAGTTTTATTCACAACTAAACAATGAAGATATTTTGGATGATGATTACAAACCCGCACAAAACGTTTTGAGAACATCTGAGTGCAAAACAATCAAAGATTATCACGACCTTTATCTAAAGTCAGATGGATGACTTCTTGTCGCTGTTTTTTGGAAAATTTTAGAAGCACTTCAGTTAAAACAATATAAACTCGACCCGGCTTATTATTATACATCACCTGAGCTAGCTTGGGATGCATGTTTGAAAGAGACTAAGCAAGAACTTCCATTGCATCGCGATTATGATATGCTAATGATGTTTGAACAAGATATCACAGGAGGAATAACTCCATTTCAAAGAGATATTCAGAATCTAATGACAAATATATGAAAGACTTTGACCCCAAAAAGGAATCCAAATTTATCACCTATTTAGACGCAAACAATCTTTATGGTGGGCAATGAGAAAAAGATTACCAACTCATGGCTTTAAATGAATGAAAGATTCAGAGTTAACAAATGAAGAAGTAATAAGGCTATTGGAACAGAGAATAACAAATCATGGTTAATTATTTGAAGTTGGTTTGGAATACCCAAAAGAGTTGTATGAATCACACAATGATTATCCTCTTGCTCCAGAGAAACTGAAGATTGATAATGTTGAAAAACTTGTAGGAAGCTTTTACCCAAAATACCACTATGTATTACATTATAGAAATCTTTAACAATATCTCAGTCTTGGAATGAAACTAAAAAGAGTTCATAGAGGAATTTCATTTTATCAATTAAGATGGATGGAACCACATATACAGAAAAACACAGAACTTAGAAAACAATCAACAAAGAGTTTTGAAAAAGATTTTTTTAAATTGATGAATAACTCAGTGTTTTTGAAAAACAATCGAAAAAATGATAAGACCAAAAGCGGGATTTACTGCTGCAAAGTATAAATATAGGGGACCGTATAATCCTCTTGATAAACAATTAAGTTATAATCCTGAAACTGGTGAGGTGCTTGAGTGGAAAGTTCAACCATATAGCAAAGTTGATGAGATTGCAGCTTATCACGATATTTGTTATGATATGGGAAAAACTAGAGGTAATTGTGATAACGAGATGGTAAAATCATTAGATGAGATTCCTTACGGTGAAATGCCAAAGTGGGGACAAACTGGGAGATTTTTGATTAATACTAAACAAAAACTTGGACTTGGACGTGGACTGTAGACAAAAAACGTAAAACGACGTTGAGTGTTATAGTGATTGGTCTCAACAATTAGCCGATGAAGCGCATAAACCAATCACAAGAAAAGTTTTATAAAAAACCACTAGGGACCTTAAAGGTTCACGATAATACGCATGTGTGAGTTCTGACAGTAGCTGACAGTAGCTGATTGTTTTTCAACCAATCGGAAGCGAGTTAGATGCACGCAAGTAAATTTACAAAATTCAAATTAATTGTTCGCGACGCGAGAGTATTTTCGGGCATTTGGTTTGATTTTATTTATCCCCATAATTCAAGTTTATTTTTTGCTACTCCTCAGATATATGTTGCAGCCGATAAGAATAAGATTTACAACGTGTATTTTTACGAGGTCGTACCCACGCTAACAAAACAGTCACCGATCGGCAAACAAAATTTGTAAACAAACATCTTATGACTGTTCTCTCTGTTCGCCTTATATAAACCCAGAAATACCTACAAATAGCGCCTGACCGGTGACAAAAACACACAACGTATGAGTATAAAGATTATCCTTAATTGAGTATAAATTTCAATTGCTTATCAGCAAATGAACAAATTCATTCGCTTTGCATCGGGTCAGTGTTCCGCAAAACAAATGTTATCGAGTAGCACACATAAAGAAACTAGATTATAAACAGAATATTCAGGCAATAATTTATTTTAAAAAAATCAATTCTTAAACATATACGATCGTAAAGCAAAGATACAAGGAACATTTCAAGTGTACCAGATAGGTGAAGATCGCGAGGCCTGTTGCGGTATAACTACAGGTCGGAGTCAAAAATCAAATCAAAGTTGAACGAACTCATGCCTTTAACCACTTTCCAAGTGTCGTGTATTCTTTTCGTATGCCACACAGTACTCCTAGAACCATACCAGATCGATAGGCTAAGCTTCTCTATCTCCAGAGACTCTTGAGAATGTCCTGTTGCCGGACGGCCACGACGCTCTTCTGAACCTCCATGATCAAAACATTATTTTTTGCGTCCTCTTAAAACGTAACCAGTCAAACGACACAACCACACGTTAATCACCACTACCGAAGTATAACTAGACCAGCCAAAGCGACGGATGTCTGAATAAAACGAAGGATTTTCAATGATTGTACCGGTAATGGCGATTTCGAATTTAGTGTTGACCCGACAAATTTATTCTGAAGAGACAAACGGCGCGCATGCGCATTATCGTGAACCAGTCCCTTTAAGCATCGACAACGAAACGTACGACGACGACGCTTCGCAACCGAGGAAGACTGGGCCAAGGGTTTCGTTTTCGGCGGGGAAAACGCAGTGCAGCTTCTCAGACAGATGACGGCTTTTTCTTTGCTAAGAATGTCATGGCATTCAAAGACCTCCGTAATTTACATGTCATAAGCTATCACGATGGTTTAATCGACGGTGGCAGATTTGTTGTTCTTATAGTTACCTTTACTAGCGGTTAAAAACAACACGGGAAAATATTAAATTTCTGTACGAAAAAAATGAACATTTATCCTATAGTACAACCTAAAACGCACGAGTAAACATAAACCGTCAAGAAACGAACCGCATCTAATCTCATGGCAGGTTCGGAAGATAGCAGACGAAAGCTTACTTGTCTTTCCGGCTGGCTGAAATCAAGAAAGAAACTAAAAAGTATACACTTTGGGGTTGGACGAAGAGCTGGGTGATGACAACTTCATAGGATCCTTATAAGTCAATAATGTCAGACAAGCAATTGAAAATGTTATCTGGGTGGACCCAAAGGAGAATGGGCAAAACCTAAACATGGAGTTGGATACGGGTTCAGCGATATCCACACCACCTTTTCAGAAGTACAAGGACTGAACATTAGTGTTGACCCGACAAATTTATTCTGAAGAGACAAACGGCGCGCATGCGCATTATCGTGAACCAGTCCCTTTAAGCATCGACAACGAAACGTACGACGACGACGCTTCGCAACCGAGGAAGACTGGGCCAAGGGTTTCGTTTTCGGCGGGGAAAACGCAGTGCAGCTTCTCAGACAGATGACGGCTTTTTCTTTGCTAAGAATGTCATGGCATTCAAAGACCTCCGTAATTTACATGTCATAAGCTATCACGATGGTTTAATCAACAGTGGCAAATTTGTTATTCTTTGGAAATAGTTAACTTTACGAGCGGTTAAAAACAACACGGGAAAATATTAAATTTCTCTACGAGAAAAATGACCATTTATCCTATAGTACAACCTAAAATTCCCGAGTAAACATAGACCGTCAAGAAACGAGCAGCATCTAATCTCACGGCAGGTTCGGAAGATAGCAGACGAAAGCTTACTTGTCTTTCTGGCTGGCTGAAATCAAGAAAGAAAACTAAAAATTATACACTTTGAGGGTGGACGAAGAGCTGGGTGATGACAGCTTCATAGGATCCTTATAAGTCAATAATGTGAGACAAGCAGTTGAAAATGTTATCTGGGTGGACCCAAAGGAGAATGGGCAAAACCTAAACATGGAGTTGGATACGGGTTCAGCGATATCCACACCACCTTTTCAGAAGTACAAGGACTGAACATTATATGTCGTAGACACGCATGGTCCTGCTCTGTTTGGGAGAGATTGCCTGCATCAAATCCAACTTGACTAGAAGCTGCACACGTGCAGCCGACACAGGGAACCCAGAAGAGATGAGAGAAGCTCCTTGAAGATTACAGTGAAGTATTCCAGGATGGAGTTGGCACGCTCACGTCGACGAAAGCAAAACTCACCTTAAAGGAAGGTAGCCAGACTAAGTTTTGCAAAGCAAGACCCGTTCCTTACACCATTAAACCAAAGGTAGAAATAGAACTGATGCGTCTGGAAAGAGAAGGTATCATACAAGTCAAATTCAGCGACTGGGCGACTGCTATTGTACCAGTAGTCAAACCAAATGGTACCGTACAAATCTGTGTCAAGAACTACAAGAACACAAGAAACCCTTATCTGCAGGCGGAAGAACATCCACTCACCTGTATTGACGACATTTTCGCATTGGAACTTGCGGGAGGAGAGTCATTCTTTAAAATTGATCGTAAGGTGACCTTATCACCAGATGGATTTAGACGAAGAATCACAAGAGTATTTGACGGTCAACACTCATCAAGGGTTATATCGATATAACCGCCTTGTATTCGGAATAACCTCAGCAGCAGCAATTCGACAGAGATCAATAGATAGTCAAGTCTTAGACGGAGTGCGAGGAACAAGTTGCATTCCGGACGACATCAATATTACAGGCGAGAACGACCAAGAACACCTCGACTGCCTGGAGGGAGTCCCGAAGAGGTTACAGGAACATGTTCTACGAGCAAACCGGGAAAAGTGGGAGTTTTTTCAAACGAAAGTAACCTAACTACTGTGGCCATGCATGAAGTAGACAAGGATGGACTATACAAAACACCAGAGAAAATTGATGCAGTTGTCAATGCTCCAAGGCCAGAGAATGTCCAACAACTTTGTTCATTTTTTGGACTAGTGGACTAGGTAAACAATGGAAGTGCACCACAGGAAGTGAGGACGCTTTCATAAAAGTGAAGGAGCTCATCGCATCAGACATGTTCCTCACCCAGTATGATCCAAGACGACCCTCAAGACTAGCCTGTGACACATCAGCAGTTGGCATTGGAGCTTCTTGTCACACATCATAGATGACGGCTCGGAGAACCCTCAGTAGAGCAGAGAACTATTCTCAGATTGATAAGGAAGCATTAGCAACAGTGTGAGGAATGAAGAAGTTCCACCTATACCTCTTTGGTCGCCATTTCATTCTTGTAACAGACCACGAATCTCTGACGTTTCCATCCAAAGAAAGAGATACCAGCAATGACAGTTGCTCACCTGCAGAATAAAAATAATTCTTCTTTGCTGATTCACCACTTGTAAATAATATTTGTTTTTTTTTGCTGCTTTTTGTCTATTTTGTCTGTTTTGTTTTGCTTTCTTTTTGTCCTAATTATATTTAAATAAGTTTTCGCCTCTTATTTATTATATTTAGTCTTAGGTTAGAGAGAGAGCTCATGTAATAAGCCCCGAGGTTTCTATTTGAGCTTCCTCCTCAGAAAAATGCATTTAATTCTTTTACTCACAATTTACTTCTCTATAATCTTTAAATAACATTTTTGTAATATATTGAATATCTGTATGTATGGCAAAGAAATAAACTGAAACTGAAACTTAACTGTTATGCGCTATTCCTTGCAGTATTTAATCACAGTATTGAGTACAAGAACACCATCCAGCATGGAAATGCCGACGGTTATCACGCCTACCTGTAACAAGAGACAGTGAAACGGCGGAGGACTCAGGGGAGATTTTCCAAATGTCTCAGACAGACGTATTACCAGTCAGCGTGGATATGATCCGCCAGGCAAAGAGATCCTGTTTGATCGCGTGTGTTGGAACACACAAAGCAAGGGTGGCCGATAAACTGTGAAGAAGAGCTGGAATCATATTACAGAAGGAAAGATGAAGTTACTGTTCAAGACAGCTGCCTGATGTGGGGAACATGCGTGGTAATCCCACCAAAGTACCGGATGCAAGTATTGGATGAACTCCATAGTGGTCACCTTGGTGTTGTGAAAAGAAAGCCTTGGCCAGGAGCTACGTGTGGTGGCTGGGAATGGATAAAGCAATTGAACAGATGACACAGGAGTGCACGGGCAATCAACTCACCCAGAAAAATCCGGAAACCGCACCATTGCACTCATGGAAATGGCCAGCTCGTCCCTAGCAACGGATGCCGTTGATTTTGCCGGACCATTCTAAGGGGAAATGTTCCTCGTTGTTGTGGATGCACACTCTAAATGGACAGAAGTGGTACAAATGAATTCGACAACGGCCACTAAAACAGTTGAAGAAATGAGACGGCTTTTCACCACCCACGGATTACTAGAACAATTGGTCAGCGATAAAGGGCCCCAATTCGTAGCCGAAGAAACAAAGGAATCAAACACATACGGTCAACGCCATACCACCCAGCTACAAATGGTTTGGCCGAGTGGTTCGTACAAACGTTCAAACAAGCTCTGCGAGAGCAGCAACTGAAAGGAAAGCCCTCTCCTGGAAACTGGCGAACTTCATAATAGCCTATAGAACAACACCACATGCAACAACGGGAAAGACGCCAGCCACGCTTCATGGGAAGGAACATTCAGACAAGACTTGACAGCTAATGTCGTTGTTGTTGTTGCTACGGAAACCGCCTGAAGACTGAACTTATAATTGACTTTGCTTGTTTGTTGCACACGCGTGTCTGTAGCCTGTTCCAGGCTCTCAGATAGTGCAGAAGATGTGAAAGTAAAAGGCAGGCGAAAAGTTGGCGGGCGGGAAAAAGGAAAAAGTTTCCTCCCGTTTTATTTTCGTGTTCGCGCTTTCTCAATTCAGGGGGCCCGACTATCTCGAAGCCTAGGACAGGCTAGCGTATTTGTAATTGGGCGGGAGGGGTGCTATGTCACAACAGTTATTTAGCGGTGTTACCAGTTTACATGTGCACGCATCCCATGTGCTTTTGGAGTGTCTTGAGATATCGCGCCATGTTTGTTGATTTACTAATTTGACTGTTGCGTTACGTTAAAGAGACGAGTCTGTTGTCTGTCATGAGACAACAGTTTTAGAGTTATTATCTAACTGCCTAATGGTCTGGGAACCAGACAGTTTTTAGTTTTCTTCCAATTCTAAAGCAAATGAAAGGATATCAACCCAGATGCCCTCGTAAGCTTTATATAATGTAATTATACTAGTAATAGTTGACACTAGAGCTGCCCCATCCTCGGAGACCCAGGGGCAGTCAGTCGGGTCGGGAGAAAAGGCGGGACGAAAGTTTTCAAGTACGGGCAAAAGAGCCCCTGGGTACCGACCCTCACCGAACTATTTCCAAAGATTCAAGCAGATGTCGGCTCCTGATTGGGCACAAAAAATACTTTATATCATTGTGCCCAATCTGCGAACAGTTTCTCCTGAGTTGTGTTCGTGAGTTCGTACACGATGGCTATTGTCTATTGATGGCTATTGTCCGCACTTGCCCGGTTCGTTCACCAAGCTTGTGCGTGCAAGGGAAACTTTTATTTTCTTCTTTCCTAAACAGAAACGAAGGAACTACCGATGAGTCGAAAAAACGTTTGGGATGCTATCAGCAGGAGCAATTCAATTTGCCCCGAGAATATTCTGTTTTCGACTCATCACAATGTATCGTAAATAATAGGAAGATAAAGATGCGGCGGCGACGAGAAAGTCAAATAAGGGCCTGTTTACATGGAGGTGGGGCACCCCGGGTAGTTGAGGTAACTCGCTTAGGTGGGGTAACCCGCCTGTCCATATAATCTCTCATTTTAGTTTGATCACGTTTACATGATAGGTGGGGTGACCCGCCAAGGCGGGTAGCCCGGTCTACCAGACCGGGTTACCCTCTCAGCCGGGATCAAATTTTGCCATGTAAACGTTTCAAGATGGGGTAACCCGCCTGGCCGGGGTCGGATTCTTGATACATCAAATTCGCGCAAAATCCACTTTGGCGGTGGCTTTGCATTATTATTAAAGTTAACAATAGAAAGCCATTGCACTGAAGGTTGCGGCAAGAGCAACAAGTGAGTGAAGAAGTGCATTAATCGCCAAAACAAGTGGTTTTCCAGCATTTTTCTTGTTTACGTGCTTAGGGACCATTCAATAAGGCTTGAGAAAGGGTACCCCGGGATGGCGGGGTTCTAAGATTGCATGTAAAGGAGGGTTATTTTTTTACCTCACCTAAGCAGGTTACCTCACCTACCTGGGGTCCCCCACCTTCATGTAAACAGGCCCTAAGCAATAGTTTGACAAGGCCTGAAACAACAACTTTTCACGTGCATCACACTTTTTGTACATTTCCTTGCCGTCAACTGCACGACTACCCGTGAAAATGCCTAATTTCATGTTTTGTGAAGGACGTAAACAAACAATGACAAAATTGATTCTCTTCATAAACTTGAATATGTTGATAGAAATTCAGCTCCAGAATCCGAGTTCGCTTGCATTTGACAAAGTAAGTGAGTTAGAATAATCGAGTTAGAAACTGAAAAAATGTGAATTCCCTTTTCCATGCGACGTTTTCGTGGTTGTCAGCCGTCGTGGTATCTTTTAAAAATTCCCTAATATTTACGCAAGACATGACCAATGCAAGGGTGAATATGTGTTGTAAGCTCAAGCTTGTATTTTTGGAAAAACGTCTTTAATTTTTCGAGTAGACAGTATTTTGAAGTCAGATGGGGATTTTATATCAAACTGAAAGTTTCCTGACTGCGTGCATTTCTTTGGTGCGTGAGCCAGACAAGTCGTGATCGAAACAATAGCCGTCGTGTGCGAAATCACGAAAAGAACTCAGGAGAAACTGTTCGGCGATTGGGCACAATAATACAAAGCATTTTTGTGCCCAATCAGGAGCCGGTGCTTGAATTTTTGGAAATAGTTCGGTGAGAGTCGGAACCCAGGTATCTTTCGCCCGTACTTGAAAACTTTCGTCGTGCCCTTTCTCCCGACCCAACTGACTGCCCCTGGGTCTCCGAGGATGGAGCTGCCCCCGCTCTCCGTCTGTATATTGTCGGTCAATAGTATTCTTGGTCGTTGTGCAGCTCTTTTAACACATATTCCATACAAAAGGTGAGATAAAAACAGGAAAAGCAAGGTTCCACGTACTGATTCAGTTCGATTTACATAGCTTTGATCAAACAATTCTTAGTTTAGAGAATAGTTTATTCTAAACCATAAGAAAAGATTTAATATTATTAGAAGTGGGAAGTTTTCGCTATTTCTCTTTCAATTTTTACATACACTTCATTTAAGTAGGCCTTAGAAATTCAATGGTTTGATTAATTCACGCTCTTAAGTCAGCACAGAATTTAATTGTCGGCGAGTTTCTGTAATCGTTTAACGTTCTGCTAGTGATAAGCTACCCATTGATTCGGCTCGACGTCTTGCTTGTTCGTGGACTGAGTCTTATTCCCCCAAAGAGAGAGAAAGAGTGTCGGGCAAATTATTTCCAATCAAAGATTTGTGAACTCGTGTCTGGCAAACTCTCCAAGTGTTTATGATATACAGAGTTAGGGCCTGTTTACATGGAGGTGGGGGACCCCAGGTAGGTGAGATAACCTGCATGCTTAGGTGGGGTAACCTGCCTGTCCATATATGTAATATGTCATTTAGGCGGGCCTACTAGTAAGCGGGTTACCTCACCTACCTGGGATCCCCCACCTCCATGTAAACAGGCCCTTATACGCAGCCCATAACTTCATCTACGCTTAACGGGTGTTTTTGGTCCATAACTTTCAAAACAGCTGCTCCACAGAATGTCACTGATAACACGTAACGCAAAAGAGTATCGAAACATGACTGTACAATAAATGTCACAAAATCTACCAAAGCAGTCCCTTCAGGATTTTATCTTTTACGTCATCCTTACCGTCTCTTACCCGCGGGCACGAACAATAGAAACGTCATCATTATGCTGCCCCTGCTCAAACAAATCGAGATTTTTTCTGGCATACTGACTGTATATTTCAAATGTAAGCACTTTCCTTAATATACGCGCGAGCTGCTAGAGTGCCTCCTCGAAATTTCGACTTCTATGCGAAATCCCTGCGGGGGCAAATAGCTTACAACCTATAGAACAAATACACATCGTGGTCTATCAAGTTCCTTCACTGTTTCATGGCTGAAATATTGCTCCAGTTTTCTTATAACTTCAAGAGAAGAAGCTATTAAAACGAACACAACTTACCTAACCACGAATTCATCGTGCTCCATGTGAAAGCCGATATGTCAACGCTGATTCGGATTAGGGAGGATTCGTAATCTGAAGGAATATATTTTACATACTTCGCTTCTGGTGCCTGTATGTTTACAAAAAGAGTGTTTAACAGGACGAGGAAGTAGCTACAAATTTTTTTTATAGCAAGAATTAGGGGAAAACGGCCAAGTTTAGCTCTGTTGGATACTTCTAGGTTGCGTTTGCATTTTTTTTAATTGTGCGCTGTCCCAGGTCTTTATTATAAAACAGGTTTGCTGTATACACCCCAGACTTCACAATGCACCTTCACTTTTTGTACAAGGTAAAAACTGCTATCAACTTCTTTCAAACGATGCCCTTCAGAAAATAATTTGATCTATACAGTTAATTACAGGGCAAGTGACAAACGGGCAGATGGGGGATGGAGGACCATAAGGCAGGCAGCCTTCTCTTAATTGTTGTAAATAAACAAAAGAATAAAACAAAAAATATATTTAAACATTTATATTTTTTGTTTTATTCTTTTGTTTACTTCTTCATCGTGTTGCCGCAAGGATCAGTTTGCCGTTTCATACAAGTTTAATTGCACTGATCCAGCGAGTCTACAACTGGGAGATTCGGCACCACTCATTGCTTTGTTGCTGTGTACTTGCTGACATTTTATATATTTTGCTGAACGATGGGGCGTTTTCCAGAGTTATTTAGATTTCTGGGAAATTGCCTACCTACCCTCCCCTAAGATAACATCAACACTCACTTCTCACTTAGGACAAAATGATGGCTAAGGAGAAGGGTAGGTGGGCAGTTTTCCAACAACCCAAATTGATCCCATTTTCAAAATTTTGATTGGGTTTTGGCGGCTCCTGTTTTCAGGGATCATTTTCAGTTAAGGGGGTTACCTTTGCCTGCGGGGAGCAGACGCTTTTTTCGGCTCTTGTTTTGCCTGCCGAAAAAATAGCTATTTTCTCGGCGGGCGAAACAAGAGCAGAAAAAATCGTCTGCTCCCCACAGGCTAGTGAACATACCTATTTATAGTACCTATTTACCGCTATTCCCTTCAACGGGAAATACAACGAGTTAACAATATCGCACGGAGAGACGCACTTTAGCCTGGTACCGGGCTCCGCCTTGGGGGAAAAGGAGAAAAAAATTGGGATGGGCGAAAAAAAAATCGGTGAGCGAAGCGAGCGGAGATGTAGTCTGGGGAGGGTAAGGAGTGGCGGAGCCTGAAGACATTGTCTGTTAAGAATAAGGATGGAGGGGAGGGGCGGGGGGGGGGGGGCTTATTAACTTTCCTCCTCTGAAAAGGGGGCGCTTATTTGAGAGGGGGGCTCAAAAGAGGATTTACGGTAACCTCATCCTTGTATGTAAGACCCTGAAGAAGTAAGGCCGTGCCTCCCGAAATATTAGTAAAAAATATATATATTCCCGACTGTAAAGTCAGCCCGCGTGCTTCTTTTGTTAAGTGTTACCTATACCTTGGAGGTCATTTAAATATATTTCATGAAAGCAGCAAAACAGTAACAAGACTCCCACAACTGGGGTTCATTGGTCTGCTGACAGCGCGTTTTTAAGCCGGGGCTGTATAGTAACTTCTTCCGTTATGAACAAGCAAGTTAACTTTTTGAGACAAGAAACGATTAGCATTATTTTCAACGCTAAACGAGTCCAGGATCGTTATCAAATTTGATAACCATGTGACGTCACAACATGGTGGCCATTTCAAAAGTCGGGAATTTTCGTCCTCGCCTTTCTTTATCCGAGATTTTGTCCGATCTTATTCGGTGTAAACTCGTCAGGTACCCATGGTTCTGTTCGGCAAGGCCAAGGAGCTTCACATGTTTCAAAATGGCAGATGTGTATCACTCGTATTGAAAAGTAAATTTCCCTCTCAAAGTGAAGCGTCCCATCAAATTTTGGTTCCGAGATCAGATATGTTTTTCCACTTCGTTGTTAAATTTAATATACTTGTAAATTTTTGTGAGAGTTGCAAAAAATCTGCCGTTATATCCAAGGTTTATGCTTTCGATTCAGCATGTTTCTATTGTTGTGCACAACCTCTGAAAAAAGTGCATCAGGTATTTTTATTCGCAATGCGCTTTCAATAATGTCGGCCATATTTGATTGATGTCTTCCTCACGGTGCTGAGATGGCAGATGATGCCCATAGAAGCAAAATGTTAAAGTTATGTCGCCTTTGTGGCAAGATCACGTCTTCAAATACCTCCAGTTTTTAGACTGTTAAGCTTATTTAAAGCTATTACCAAGGTCGGGAGGAACTACTCGCTCCAGTCAAAAGACTCACACTATCTTTAGAAAAACACTAAGCTGGAGTTTACTGAGTCACAGTTCAATTCTCCCTAGTAAGTTTATGTAGCTTCAGTTTAAGCTGCACTTCATTCTTATAATTTTGGATCTGTAAATCACTATCCTTGATAATTTAAAATTCTGCAAAGAAAACTGACGAGCTGGGCCCAGCGTGATACAGCATTGCAGAAAAACATTAAACTCACGGACTAAAGAAAATCGCTTAGTTATTCAGATCCAGAGGGCACTTCGGAGAAAATTGGAACCCTTATTCAGCCGTAATAAAAAAGCTTTACGCTTCAAAAGAGGTCAAAGAAAATGCGCTTACATCAGAGGGCAAATCCTGCCGACCAGTAACAATAACTACAGTAAATCGATATGTATGTCATGACCTCTCAGTGTGAAACATGCGGCTAAAATCACCTTTGCTCAGTGTAAATGTAGAACCTTCCAGAGTATAATCTACCCAGCAGATAAAAACAACTTTATTGGAATAAGTAGCACTTTGGCATGAGGTAAAAGTCGTGTAGGCCTACCACCCCTTTTTATTGCTAAAAATTTAAACAGCTATTTGTATATGCTAATCAATGAAAGGCATACTCATTGCCTGCATGTTCCGTTTTTGTTTCATTGACAGATCTTCGTGACAAGAGGAAAAAAGCAGAATGAACTTCGAAAAAGCAAACTTCTGTAGACGATGTTAAAAATAAAACCTTTATCCTTAACAGAATAACCATTGTCTTCCATCTCGATCCATCAGTGTGTCTCTTTAATTTGAACATTTCAGTAGAAACAAATTACGTATGAGTTTGATGATTTGTTTGAAATACACGAAGCTTTCCGCAGAGGTCTTATTTGGAAAAATGCGTCTCAAATACATTTTCAGCAGTTCTACAGTCTACTGCGATATGTCTGTTATAAAAAATCGCCATGTACATGAGTTGCTGTCTCGGCAGTACTCCTTTCTACTTTAAATACTGACAACATCTCGACTTCGTCCGCCATATTGAATATTCAAGAACGCTTTCCCCCCAAATTAGGTCACGTGAACGAAAATTTGAACAGCGATTGGCTCGTGGTTTGTTTTGGTCGAGGTTATCAAATTTGAGAACGATCCCGGACTGTGACCCGTTCCCTCCCCGCAAAAAATCAGCGCCATTGAAGGGGGAATGGGACACGCAAGGCCTTCTGTGAGTTCCGTCTACCATTTGTCTTTTTCGACATAGATGAATGGGTATTGCCCTCACTAGCCTACGGACACAGACATATATCCGGTCGTCGCTGATCTCTCCACCCGAAAAGTAACGGTGGAGGGAAGCGACAACCGGAAATGCGTCTGTGTCCGGAGGCTATGCCCTCACGGGCAGCCCAATAACAAGTGTGAACTGAAATATTTTAAATGTAATAGTCCAGAATAGTGCCAATCTTATCTTAAACGCGATTGTAGATAACAGGCGGCTGAAATGTCAAACTATCAGGAAAAACAACATTCTAGTAGCCTTTTTCTACCTTCATGGTCAGTACCATAAAAGTCCCAGATGAGAGTTTTCTACGCGACCTACATTAGCCAGGTGATAATCGAAGTATCGCTTTTTATCGTCTATTCATTGATTGATTGATTGATTCATTCATCCATTCATTGCCAACAGGGCTTTCCGAAAGCGTTGGAAGTTCGCAATGATTCGACCTAATGGTATCCCTCCAAAAAGTTTAGCACACTCCTTAAACGCCCGGTCAAGGCGCCGTACTTCACATCAGCCGAATCGAATTAAATTCCAAAAAGAGAGGTAGAAAATTCAATGATCCACGCCCTCTCTGTTCTCTGTTTAACGCCCATCTATAGTTCTCGAGCACTTTATCAGTGAAAGGGGTAGGCTTGTATGAAATGGGTGGCTGTATTCGTAAGCTAATACTGAGGGCCCTTACGAAACTACGGCGGGAAAGGGAAGGACAAAACTCATGAACAGTTTTGGTAAGCAAAACAACAACGCTCCACATGTATCAAGTTTTTCAGTGTACTTCTGACCCCCAAGAATTCAAATAGCCAGCTTTTTTCTGTTTTCTAAAGAATGTAAACGGTAAGGCGATACATTTTACTGTTGCATCGTAAGGTATCATCACACCAATTTAAAGCCAGGCACTCTCTCGATAAAAGCAATATGGCCGCCAGGAGCCCATGACCCTGACGTGACCATATTACTTCCTTCTCCAAAAAAAGAGAGCCACAGCTGAGGAAAACTGCTTCATTACATATTGCACACGGTTTGGCTAACCTCAACAAGAATTGTTAGAGAAATTGCAATAAAGCTGGTCAGCAAAACTCTAAGGTTATTAAAACAGAAAAAATGTATCAAGTTAAACAGTCTATAATTTTACTCTTAACTCCAAAGGGACTTACACCAATTATATGGTTAACTATTCTGCATTTTATACAAGAGAAACACTACAATAACGAGTTTTACACGAGCATTTAAATGCTGTAGATAAAATGCTTTCTCGACTTAAACCAGTGTTCGTCCTACGTTACCAGGTTAGAATCCCAGCAAAACTTGACTTAACCGTTATAGTTCGGATGCTAGTTTAACCTGTGAAAGGATTCTAACATGTACACAGATGAAAAAGCTTAACCTCGTCCCCAGCCCTTTTCCCTTGGAAAATGGGCGGGGCATGAAAAGTCATAAATGGGAAATTTACGACTGGAAAAAAAGTTTGAAATCGATCTGACGAAAACACAGTTCTCAAAGGATTCAAGATGACAAGTCTATTTTAAACTGAGAAACTGAATAATGAATTAACGTGTTACAATTCAAAACCATGATTATTTCTTCTTTAGGACATAACCAATTAAACTGCAAAAGCTAAAAAAAAAACCTAAAATATTCCGCTACATAGCAAGCGTGAGCTGTCATCAAGTCGGTTATTAACACCCACGTCGTGCGTTTTCGTACATTTTACTTACATTTGACTATTTCTATCACTCTTTTCTTTTGCTTGAAGACTATTTAACTACTTAAATATTAACAGGTAAATACCCTTGGACAATGTCAAACAAACTTCAACAATTCCACAAAACACAGAAGTTTGAGCTTCCAGGAGAGTACTGTATTTACAATTTTCCTGGAGCCGAGTCCATTTTTCCTTCGTCTACCTTCAATCGAGTTACTCCTACAAGGAACAAAAAAACAAAAAAATAGCCTGTTAAATCGTTTATATTTATCTGATTTATGAAGCATATACATTTTTCAGTAACAATAAGGTACACCATTCATTTGACCCATGAAACTCCAAATAAAGCAAGTAATCCTCCTGTCAAACACGTCATTGAAACCTACTTAACAATGCATTTATTAGCGACACAAACTTAATCATTACTTTCAGAACTCACCCTTACACTTATATGGTAAACATCGTACTAGTCAAAGCATCCAAAGCATATTTCCAGGTCTCGAAGATTTCTAAGTAAATCATTAAATTGAAGGTGTACTACTATACACTGTTACCTCAGGGTTTGTCAAATTTATAGTTTAGTTTTAATCCGTTGCTATTACTTAGACTGAGAACAAGAAATGGAGCAATGAAGGTTCTCAGAAAACGTACTTTTCTGCTTCATACATGAGCAAATGAGGACCAAATCACAACAGCTCTCTTATCGCGAATTGCCGATGTTTGCATACGTATAGTACAGGCGGGATACATTTTGTAAGAGACTAAACGCTCTGCCTTTAATACGAGTGGAACCCCGTTAATACGGACACCGACGGGATATGCTATAGTGTCCGTATTAAGCGGGTTAATTTTAGAGAAAATTTATGACCTTTTTTGTCGAAACAAACGAAACTGTCCGTTATATACAGGTGTCCGTATTAAGCGAGTGTCCGTAGAGCGGGGTTCCACTGTAATCAGGTCATTTTCATTTCTTGGGTGTGTCTTTTACGCTCATGACTTTACAAAATTGCCGCCTGGTTAGCTAAGTTGGGAGAACTCCGGTCTGCTGAGCGGGAAGTAACGAGATCAACCCAGGCCGGACCAACACAACACTCAGGGTCTTTGAAAAACTCAGAGACGAAAGTGCTGCCATGTAATGACATCTACAAACGGTTAGACTTTCTGCATATTTCTAATCTTCTTGGATAAGGACGAAAAACCGTAGGTCACGTTTCACAGCACTTTCACTTATCTGGCTCCTGTGGGACGTAAAAGAATCCACACCACTGTTCGAAAAGAGCAGGGACGTAGACCCCGGGAGTGTGGCCAACCTTTCCAGGGCTGGGTGGGTTATCTAAAAGGGAAGATTTTAATATAGGGATAACCTCTTGATCCTCCTTCAGGAGTCAAAATTGCTACCTGTAAAGATTGCATTATGAAAGAGAGACGCCTTACATATAATCTAAGCCTGTAACCTGAGTGTGAAACCACGCCTCAAGACCACCCCGTTTGGCCATCACATTTCCTTAATGAAAACGTAAACAACAAATCTCAGAAATTTTCATATTTCAAAATCTCGTCATGTTTTTGGCCACTGAGTGGTCGCATTGACAGGATTTTAGAAACTATTGGAAATACTGAAGAGTAACCATTGTTCGTGTGACTTGTCATGAAAGAATACTGCATTCAAACAAGTAGAGATTTCTTGTTAAAGCAAGCTCGTTCGCAATTTTTCTCTCTGGAAATTGAGAGGGGCCACCTCTCCCAATTTTCTGAAGGAAAACCCTGGAAACCAGGCTGTTGTTGAAGGTGGTGAAACAAAGAATCTCAACTGACAAACTATGCACACGAATATGTTTTTCATATTTCTGCGTCAAAAGACTAACCTTTACTTTCTGAAATCAAACGTCACGTTGTCTCCAATTAGCATAAAAGGCGCCCACTTCCTCACTTCAGGGAAGCCGTTCTCTCGCATCCACTTCATGGCCTGGTGAAGAGATTCAGTTGCACTTTCACCGCGCACAAGGTGCTCGTAGAAACGCCCCATAAACTGCTCTGTTGCTTCGTCTTCTATGGCCCACAACGCCACCAACACTGAGCGTGCACCGGATCCTAAAAACGCTCGGGCAATTCCAACCACTCCCTCAGCTCTAATGTGTCCAAGTGCGCTGTGACAACAGCTTAAGACAACTAGTTTCGCCGTAAGTTTAACTTCGGAAACATCAGCTGTTGTTAACACGTAATCGTCTTTATGCAAAGGCCTGTTGACAGGTTGCACTGGAGCAAGAACAATTTCTCCTCTTTCGGCATCACCATGTGCAGCAAAATGTATCAAACTTGCTGAATGCATCGATTCAAGTACCGCCTGCTTTGTTGCTTGACACCCTAACAAAGGTTGAACACCCAACCATTCGGCGATCATTTTCGCTTCCTTTCTTGCAAAAGACAGTTGAGAGAACTCACTCACATAGCTAACATCAGGATCACCCACTATCAGCACACTCCTATCATTACACTGGGTTGCTGGTCTCTCCTGAATGAGCTTGAGAGTCGTCAAAGATGGAACAATGCGGATCCTGAAAGTCTCTGAAAGATACTTCCCATTTTCATCCTTTAACGCTGCAAATGGAATTTTGTACAAGGAACGATCAGGAACAATGAGAATTTCGGGCTCGTCAAGCAGGTCAGCCACTGGAGTGATGAAAATCTTGTAAAGTAGCTCAAGAGTTGGTGACGGTTCTTGTTCTTGATCGTCTTCATCCAATTCAAAAGGGCGGAGAGCTGCAACTCTATCTTCCTGAGACGAGGAGCAAGCGACCAAGGGGAACATTGATCGATCCTCGCAATGCCCTTGAAGAAGCTTCTGACACCCTCTAACGGGTGGGTTTCTTAGAAAGGCGTTCAAATCTTCCACCGGTCCGATAGTCGAAACAGCTTCATCTTTCTTTATATGTCGGAAATTTACTGACTGTTTCTGATCCAAAATCCACAAATAAATATCCAGCACGACATATGATATGTATAGACAAGTAAAGTTACTTCCTTTCTTGATGATTCCCTCAATGCCCATCCATGATTGTGGATCAATTGTAAATTGCTTTCCAGCAAAATACTGAGTGGACATTAACTCTGTCAAAGCCCTGGCTCGTCCAAGCTCTAAAACGTACAATGCTTTAACATGATCTCCTTTGTCACAAAACAACTGACTGAGAGTTTGGTAGGGAGCGAAGTGTTTGTCTAAAAGAGACACCTTGAACGGGTCATTGTCCCCTAAAGAACTGCGCAAGTCCTCGCAGTGTTGGATACTAGAAAAGAGGTTCGAAATACTCTCCTCTGTGTTTCCTTGAAACATCATAATCAATCCGAGGAGGAGATGGCACAGCCACTGTATTTGGACATTCCCAGTTTCTTTACTTATTTTAAGTGCTTTTTCAATATTCTCCTTAGCCTCGGCAAATTCTCCAAAATAAGTGTAAGCACATCCTAGGTTTGTATAACAAAGGGCTTCCGCTACCTTGCGTCCCGTTTCTTTCGATATCAAAAGCGACTCCCTTAAGCATTGTACAGCCTTGGCACATTGACCCTGGCTGCTGAAGAACGTGGCAAAAGAGGAATTAGACTCAGCCTGGCCTTCTCTGTCGCCGATTTCCTTTTGAATTGCAAGTGCTTTCTGCGCGAAATCTCTACCGTCAGCATACTCACCCACTGAGTGACACACTTTTCCTTTGCATATGTAATCTTTTGCCACTCCTTTTCTGTCTCCTATTTCTCTTCTTATCAAAAGTGATTTGTCAATATATTCCATGGCCTTGTCATACTGTCCAAGTGATTCAAATGCAATCGCTAGGTTGCTATAGCAATCAGCTATTCCCATTTTGTCACCAATTTCTTTTCTTATCTCAAGTGCCTTTTCGATATATTTGTTCGAGTTATGGTATTGACCGACATGATAACAGAGTACCCCGAGGCAACGATAACACGTTGCTTCACTGTCTCTGTCGCCAGTCTCTTGCTTGATGCGCAGTGCTTTCTCGAACAGTTCCTTTGCTTTCTCATACTTAAGTTGCTGAAGATACCATAATGCCAGCATCATGGTTGCTGTGCCCACCTGATCACTAAATTCTCCAAATAATTGGACTATGGCCTCAAGAGTTTTTTCGCCCCATTCAATTGCTCTTGTGTAATCAAAAATATAATATCCATAAGCGAAGGAGAATAAATAACATATGTGACAATAGCCTCTATTGAAGATTGTAGTATTTTCCCTCAGCACCGTGTTGTTCAGGAAAATGAGGCACTCTTCGGCTAACTGGATGCCTTTTACAGCCCGATTGGTAGTGATAAGAAAGTTCGCAACAGCAATGCCAATAAGGATGTCTACGTAGGCTTGCATAACGTGCATAAACTTCTGCAATTTTCCCGCGATAAACATGTCTTCTGAAAGACAAGTAAACGTAAAAATGTATAAGTTTAGAATCTTATTAACTTTATTAACATTCACTCCACAAATAATTAGGAACCTGTCAATTATTAGAGTGGCGGGTGGGGGGGGTGGGGAGGGTCATTAAATTTTATACCAATAAAATATATTATTAAACAAATAAGTCTCTTGCACAGTAAGAATTTTAAACTTTAATAATGATCAACCTGAACAACCCAACAACCCTACATGTATGTCAACTGTTGCATAGAAAGCGGTCTTTACATATCAAAGAAAACATGTTATATCTAATTGTTCTCTCTCAGAAAAGAGGAAACCCTCTTCTTGAAAGTTGACATAGTTTTAACCTTACATGCAGTGACGCCTAATATTTTAGCTGATTTCACAATTTCAAAAGCATTACCATTAGCCTTAAGAGCAACAGTGTCCAAGTTACTTTTCCTTCGAAGGGCTATTATGAGTTCCTTGCACTTAAGTGAGTTCAGTTTGAACCTTTTGTCGTTAGACCAACGAAGGACATCATGTATTGTATCTTGGAGCATTGATTTACCAAACTTTACCAATGCAAATAAGAACAATTAATGTCATACTGCCTATTAGTTTAACTAAATACCTGGTTGCCCTCCTCAGGACAGCCTCCAATTCAACAACATTACGCTATTTGTGAGGACGCCAAATTTCAGAAAAATACTCCATGTGGTCTTACAAGACTGCAGTATAGTGTTCTCTTAGTAACAATATCCTTAAGATACCTGAATCACCGTTTAACCAGCCCTAGGACTCTATTAGCCCTCAATAATCTGATTCCATGAAAGATCACGCTACTGATACTGACAACAAACGTTTGTGGCTTGCCCGGGGGACACGTTGCTTTAACTACGCTTCTATTTGTTACGATTTAATAAGAGCTCCTGTCTTTAGCCAAATCTGTTGACTAGAGATTTAGGGTCAGTTATTTAAACGAAGTCTAACTTAGTCGCGGTTTAAGAAATCATTGGACCTCCAGATCTCTTTCTCAGTGGGTTAATTTAAGAAAATGAGTGTTTTTCCCTATGCTATTTGCTTTTATAAAGAGGGATTTTCCATGAATTCTTTAATTGCCTCGAAGTTCAGGTCTAGCTTTCAAACATTCGCTTTGACGTTGTTAATTCCAGCCGTCAAATGACTGACCAGTAAGACACCTAGATATTTTACATGATCCTTACACTCACTGCATTGGAAGTAAGAAAGTGATTACTATTATGAAACGTTTGAATACCCTGTGGCACGAAATTTTTGCGGGTTCTAATTTTTGCGGTTTTTGCGATTTTTCCAGCCATCCGCAAAAATAAGTTCCCGCAAATAAAAACTACCGCAAAAAAATTTTCCCGCAAATATTTACTTCAGAGTGAATATTCTCAGGAGCCTATGACCTATAGGCTCCTGATACTGCTAACTTAAATTCGCCACACAAATACAGTCCTAAGAAATCGTGTCTGTTCCATCACAAATTGTCTCTCTCATTCAGAAACAAAACGGTATACAACGAAATACTGTTTTTTTGGTTTGAAAATATGTAACCCCATTGCACGTACTCAATAAAAAGGAAAATATAATCAATGCTGGGCACTGGGTATTTTCGGAAAATCGGAAAAATTAGTGCCCGCAAAACACAAAAAATCGTCAATCCGCAAAAATAACCTCCCGCAAAAATTTCGTGCCACACGGTATTGACCGAATGATCCATCTTTCTTTCTTTCGTTGGTAAGGACGAAAAGATAACAAAGTTTGACTTTTTAGCATTTAATGTTAGCTTGTTTGCATTGAGCCAGTCTGAGACTTTGACCAGTTCGCTGTTGACAGTTTCTTTAAGAGATTTTAGATTTTTGACGGAATACGACAAAATTGTGTCATCTGGAAAAAGATAAAATGAGAAAATTGCTGAAGAGTTGTGAAAATCAATAATATAGATTAGGAATAACAAAGGACCAAGAACAGAGCCTAGTGGGACACCACATAAGATGTTACTAATGTTGGATAAATAGGCTACTTCCGAGTTCCAAAAACCCTCACTTTCAAAATGAGGCTAGGTGCACAACTATTCTTGTGACAATGAGTTTTATTTGTATGAGAATGAAAAATGATTTCCATATCAAAGGCTGAGCACCTACCCTGGTTTTGAAACAGAGGCCCGGGGGAACTCGGAAATAGCCTATTAGAATCTATTTCAGTTGCTTGTCAACGGCCAAGAAAGTACGAAGAAAACCAGTCGTTATTGATGCCCCTGACACCATATGATAGTGATGAAGTTTTTTTGGTACGATTGAATGATTGACAGTATCAAAGGCCTTTTCTAAATCCAAAAAGATCCCACAAGTAAATAATTTTAGGTCCATATTGTTTTGTATGATATTAACAATGTCAATAACAGCGTGTTGTGTGGAATGCTTTTCAAGGACGCCATACTGTGATTTAAGTAGGATATCGATTTTGTCAAGAAAGATTTTGAGCCGTTGGTACATCAATTTTTCAAATATCCTATTAAAAATAGACAATAATGAAATAGGCCGATAATTTTCGGGTTCAGTTTCATCGTCACTTTTGTAAACAGGAATAACTTTCGTTTGTTTTATTTTGGATAGAAAGACACCTTCTTGCACAAAGATGTTAATAATGTTGGATAGAGGGCCAGAAATAATGTGTTTAGCACCAAATGAAATAGGGATCGGACAAGAGTAAATACCGTAAGTTTTATATCTAAGAATAGACTGTATTTCACGATCAATATCCTCTCGAGAGACTGGATCGAAAAAGAAGGAATTTGGATTATTAATGGATGACAAATACTCGGAAAAACTACAAGAAGAAGGTGGTAGCCGTGAAGCTAATTTTTCACCAACGGAAGAAAAGTAGTTGTTGAAAATGTTAGAAATCTCAAAAGGATCATTTGTTATACTGTTGTCACTATTTAAGGCGCTTTAGTGAAGAAATAGCAAGTGATTTTTTCTTTTTGCCGCTGATAAGACTATTTATGCCATTCTAGGTATTCTTCATGTTATTCAAATTGTCAGTAAAGAATGCTTGATAATAATTCTTTTTACTCAACCTAGTAAGAGTAGAAATTTTACTTCTATAGAGTTTATATTGTGCGTAACCGCCTGATTAAAAAAGAGAATTTTTCACTTTGGCAGATTTTTTGAGGCCACTGGTTATTAATGGCTTAGAAAACTGCTTTAGCTTGCGTTTCGAGAAGGTTTTCAAAGGAGCTTGTTTCTCGGCAAGTCCCGACAGTGTGTTATAGACTGAAATGAGGAAAAACTAGCATTGTCGACATCCAACTGATCATGGTCGCTGGTACCAGGGACAATATTGCCACTGGTGATATTAGCTTCAACTTTGTTAGTCAAAATATTCTTTTTTAAGGTTGTAGAGCTGTTATTCACACGTATTGGTTTATCAATAGTTGGTATAAATGAGACCTTTCAGAGAAAGTAAAAATTCCTGAGCATAGAGGGAGCTTTCGGCGTGAAGGAGATTTATGGTGAAGTCGCCCATGATACAAACTGATTAGTTAGAAGCTACCGTAAAATTCCGAAAATAAGCCCCTCTAAATATAAGCCCGCAAACTCGCAAAGTAAAAAACCCTCCGTTAAATCGCCCCTCCAAATATAAGCCCCCCCGGGGGCTTGTACTTGGAAATTGCCCTCAAATACAAAGTAAAACAAAGCAAATTTCCTTCCAACTATAAGGCTAGCCAAATCGATTTTGAAACGCAAATTTCCCTCCGTAGATAAGCCCCTTCGAATAGAAGCCCCTCCAAAAACAAGCCCCTCATAAATGGGCCTTTGAAAAATATAAGCCCCACGGCTTATTTTCGGAATTTTACGGTATTAGGTTTTCAAGAGTTTCGTCAAAATATTATTGGAACCGTTTCGAAGATATATGCAATATATGCAATACGGCAAATGATGTTATTTTTTGTGAGGATTGGATTTCAATCCGTGATAGCGCCTGGAAAGCCTCATTTAATTTTTTTTTTTTTCAATAACTGTAAAGTGAACTTCAGAGATTCATTCAATATACAAGCCAACACCTCCAGAGGCGAGAGGTGTCGGAGCGTATTCAAAAATATATCCAGGCATGTTTGGATGAAAATCCAAACTTTTTCCACTGGTTATTTTGTTTTCAGAGACTCCTATAATGCCAAAGTTCGATTCATCTAATCGCCTAAGGCTCCTAACATTACTGTTATGTAGAATAGACAAACATGAATCACTAGCGCGACTGGGAAGTTCACTTTTAAATTTGTTGAAGCAATGTGGAGAGTAGTAGGGGCTATGAATACGATTATACTAGGTCATAAAAACTTGTGCGCTTTTCCAAAGATTTTTTGGTCGGCAAATGAGAAGATATATAGTTACTGAATTAACCATGAACTATGATAATATTTTGCCCAAAGTACGGAAGCTCACGAAATAAAGATTTAGTACTTTGAGTGATCTGATGTTTTATACTCATAAATGAAACTGAGATTCATTAGTAGGAGACATATCTAGCTGGTAATGATTAGGTATGCGAAGCAAGAAGTCGTAGAGTGTCATTGTCCGTAATTTTTTATAAAATCACACGGGAGTCCTCATCCTTTCTTAGATAAATGGTGGAGTTTTTAGCCCAGCAAAAGCGATAATGATTCCTCTCTTTAAATTTCTTCGCCTCAAATAGCAGGTTCTGGATCTTCGGAGTAAGATAAGATAAGATAAGATAAGATGACAACTGATAAGATGCTTTATTTTAAGTGGCGTATGCTCTTAGCTACATGGGTTAGTTAAAAAAGAAAACTTCACAGGTATGCCGTCTGCAAACGAAACATTATAGAAATAAAAATGATTAAAACAATATAAAAGCTATTGACAATTAATATTAAGTTGTCATACATAAAATGCTATTAAGAATTATTACAAAACTGATTAAAAACGCGATTCGTCGATAATGACTCTTTAGCTAACAGTTTTTTTGAACGTTTTAAAATCGGACGACTCTCTGACGACATCCGGCAAGTTGTTCCCAGGGCGTAATGAGCTAGGGCGTAGAAACGCTCATACGCGCTCTCTGGTTCAGCTGTGATGCGGAGTAGGACTGGAACTAGTTGGCCTTTCCGCTCTCGATCCGCTGTCGTACCGCGGAGGTGAACGTTAGTTTCCATATCTCAAACCGCCCTTGGATACCTTGTGATGCCTACACAAAGTAATTGCATATATGTATACATATATGAGTGAGCCCTGACTATAGTGATTAGGGTTAAGCACTAACAATACTGATTAGGGTTAAGCACTGAAAATACTGATTAGGGTTAAGCACTGACCATACTGATTAGGGTTCAGCACTGAAAATACTGATTAGGGTTAACGGTTAGCTTTTATTTAGGGTTAGGGCTTTTGCTACAGTAGTTAAATTACTCCCATTACCTGCAGCGAATCCTCGGTGGTCTAGTGGTTAGGGCATGTGGCTGCTGATTTAGCACTCCGGGATCGATTCCTGCTCTAGCCACGAAAATTTTTTTTTTTCCTATAAAATTGAAGAGACTTGCACTTTGACGACATTTGTTGAGCAGAAACTAAGTCTCTGAGTCAAGAAACTTAGAAATTTCATGTAAGTGTAAGTGAAAAGGAAGAGGGCGGTTTGAGATATGGAAACGAGTGCTTACTGTCAGGGCAAGAAAAATGGCGCCGTCTAGCTGGAGGTAGGTTCGGATTTATAGTTTTATATCTTTAGATCGCTGCAATCTATAATTAGAGTTGATACTTGGCGTATTTCTATGCGATATGCAGAAAATATTTAGGTGATATTTTATAGTTAGTCTTATAAGTTAAGGTGTTTTTTCGCCTTTGATGTTTGTGTAGTGTCAAAATGGCCTATGGAATATTACAGGTTGAATGTCGCGTTTTGTCTTGCCAGTCAAAACCAAATGATAATAAACGGCTACAAAAAAATATGCAATGGTTTTATAAATTTTGTTTGTGTATGCAAATTTTTAGCGTGAACTTTTATGAACCTTTAAGGTTTTTTTACTTCTGAAGTGACGACTTCATAATGGCGATAGCAAGGGTTTTGTTTTGTACGTTGGCGTTTAGCTTGTTAGTAAAATAAAAGATTTCATTTGCCCAATTTAGCGATTTTTCTTTTTTTAATATACACTAAGATGGTTAATAATTTTTTTTAGTTACAGAACCGCGATCCAAGAAGGTTCTGACTATTTTTAAAGTTCTACTAGAAAATTGCATTCGAATGATCTCGTGTGACAGTCTTTATACATAAACAACAACAAATTCTGCTTCACTGCGGTACAAATCTAAAGGTTGTATTGTACAGAAACAGAATGAAGCCTATGGAGAAATTGGCTTTCAAATCCCCACAAAGATCCCACTGTAAAATTAAATCATAGAATGTGTCTGTTATTATGATTTTTTGGCAGGACAACGGTGAGTGCCCGGCCTGAAAAGACTACTAGAACACACACTGAAAGATAAACGAGTTCATAATACCGTGAATATGAAGAAGAACATGAAGAGGTCTTAATTTGATTGCAAGTAGAATAAATTAAGACTGTGTAACATCATAGTTTTGTCGTCAGAGGCTTAAGTGTGATGTTGCACAAACTACAGCCAGCTCTCAGATGGAAACTATTGGGACTGGCACAAAATGTCTGTATTAATGGACAGGTGTAACTCTTATAGAGAGCAAAAGAAAATCACTGAAGAATTGTAGAGACAAACCCGATTTCCTGGAGGTGCCTTATCTTTTGATTGTATTACTGTATAATACTTCTAGCATTCAGTTATATCCTCTCTCTTAATATTATATATTGTAGACAAGAAAAAAGGAAAGTATTTTTTGAATCAAGTTTCATTAAGGCTGGCTGCAGTTAATAAGTTTAACCAAGAATGAAATTGATTCATACTGGACATGAAGTATAGAAGTGTGCTAATGTTGCTGGTCACACTAAAAAGTTTGTTTTTCAATGGTTTAATAGCTGTTACAGGCCATTTGTATTTCATTTGTGCATAATTCTGTATAATTTTCTTGTTTGCAATATACTTTTGAATTTGTATGTTATATAAATGTTTTATGTTATATCTGTAAGATATATATATATATCGTTGAGCAATGTCTGGTTTCAGTCCTGTGGTTTCAATGTAAGACTAGTCAATGTTGAGTTTCTTTTAAGTTCCTTAATATGTCTTGCAAGGGTAGTTTTCAATGACCATTTCATTACAAAAAGCTGTTATAATTTTATCAAACAAAAATATTTGCTGGGCTACTTATTTGTGTTCTTGCGACCTCTTTCTTAGTTTTTCAAAGGCAGTGAATTATATTTTTGTCACATACTTATTCTTTATTGCATAGTAGTATTAGTGTACAAAATAAAAAATAATGATGGTTTTATTATATTTTAAATTTACCCGGACTTTAGTTTTCACAATCTGTCCAACTGTAGTGCTCAGTATTGGAGATAGCTCAATAAGGTGTTTAGAGAAGAATACTGATGTACACCAACAAATCCAAACTTTAATAGTGAAAACAGATCATCTGGTCTTGAAACTGGGCAGCAAAAAATAAATGCCATAGCAGATGATGAATTACACAACTTGATATTAAACTGAAGTAGAGAACCGACAATTTTGTTTTAAAAATGATGTCAGTGCTATCATGTGAGTTGTGATGCCATTTTTTTACCAAGTCACTAAATGTTAATACCGAGGCCACGGAGGTGGAACCTTATTCAATACAGATATTTGTTCGCGGGGGAAAATTGAACTAAACAGAAAACGAACGAGGTAAAAAATATTTTGTTCCTTCGTTATTGCTTGCAGCAAATGAATGCCACGGGATAATGGCTAACTTTCGCTGGATAACAGGGGCACCCAACGACAATTTTCGGAAAATATCTGTTCGGAAGACGATTTGAGATGTAGAAGTTTCTGAACATTTTTTGCAAAATTTCTTGCTAGTCTGCCTCTCCTAGGATTTTCGAACAGCTAAAAAAAGGTATAATTGCCCATTTTTAACGGATTTTTGCCCTAAAAAGGTCACCTAAAATTTTCGGGAGCCTTTTTTCTGACTGAAATTTTCGAAAAGGCAAGTTTTGATCCCTATAATTTTCGAATCACTAGACTTCCAGCAGGAAATCCGAACAGATGAAAAATTTTTAGTGGATAAAAATATGCCTATATGAACCGTTTAAATACTAAAATACGTTTAACAATGCTATGTTTAAGTGGTTTTGAATTATATTCTCGTTGGTTGCCCCTGTGGATAATCTCTCTGACGGTCCAGTATAATGTCCGCCATCTTGTCTTGTCTCTTTGGTGGTACCCAGACCCTTGCATCACAGCTAGATCGCTCGACCCCGCTCGTTTCAACGCCCTAGCTTACTCGCTGGTTGTTCCAGATCTTGGGCGCCTAATACCTCCAGGAAAAGGGTTCTTCTGCTTAAAAGCTTAAGAAGGTTCTTCATACGTAATGTGTTTGTCTCTAACAAATCCGAACAGCTCTTTCATTTATCTTCATTTACTTCCTCCGTTTTCCTGTTAACAGCGATGCAATCACAAAACGTCACCTTGATTCGGCAATGATTGATAAACATGATAATAATAATAAAGATGTTGGCCTTAAAGGTAATAATAATGTCATTGGAAGCAAAAAGCAAGATTTTCAAACTTTAAATGCCAATAGAAATAATCTTGTTAGTTATGAAGAAACACGAGAGATATGTGTAAGTAGAAAAGAGTCTGTGTTTCCGATGGAAACTTATTTAGACAACAGAAAAATTACATTTATAATAAACAATGATCAAGCAGCTAATAAAGGGTATGTTGATGGTAAGTTTATAACTAAAAACTGTGCGACATTCTCTGGTGATGTTGATATCACTAATCAATAAAATTGTTAATTTAGCATTTATCCAATAAGCTTTATGTCGATACAAATACAGTGAAACTAAGTAGTTTTTACCAATTTTATTGGTAAATTCACAACAGATTGGTAGGAAACAAAATTCACAATAAATTTCGGTACGTCTCTGTTCTCTCTAATGACATATCTAAAGCATTCGATTCACTTCATTTCCCGTTATTGATTGCCAAATTGCGAGCTTATGGATTTTCAGATGAGGCGCTAGGTTTGACGCGATAATATTTTTGCGAAGGAAAGTGCAGGGTAAGAATCGATCCAGAAATAACTAGTGAGTGGTGCGAAACAACAAGGGTACCTGCTACGCGCTATCTATTGCAAAAAAGTGCCTCTTACGAATAATAATTACGCTGGGCTGATTTGCATACTTTGCGGTAGCGCCGACTACGGGAAATGGTCACAGTTACGTATAAAGTGAAAAATAACTTATCACCCTCGTACATAGCGGAGCTTTTCAAACTGAATAATAGTGGTTATCACCTTAGAAACTCTGATTTTATTATACCTGGATTTCATTCAGTAACATAACTGAGGCAAAAATAGCCTGCTCCATTTTGGCCTTACAAGCTGGGCAAAATTGGACAGTTATATTAGATCATCTGTAGCTGCCTGTGCCAACGAGATGTTACGGATCAAGAAAGATTAACAGTCCGATTTTAGTGTACGAATGATAAAAAAGTTAAAGAAGACCAAAAGTGGACAACGTGTGGATAATAAAAAGAAATAAAAAATAAAATTTTCTGAAACGTTTCGGTCATAAGACCTCCATCAGTTACAAATAATAATACTTCAAACAAGACTAATATACTTGGCACAGCAATTACTAAATTAACACTAAATATACAAAGGTTACATAACAAGTTGAACAAAAAAAAAGGATAATAGTGAACAATCAAGGGTACGTAGCGAATAAAAATACAAAATACACAGCACAGAAATAAAGCTAAAGATACTATTGAATGGAGGTTACGTAACATATAAAAGTTTAAATCAAAAGATACTAATGAGCTAAGAGTAAACAATAACATGGCTGCCAAAGCGCAATAGGTTCCCAATTCATGGTCCCTGAACATTCATATAGCTAAATACTAAAACACAATCCTGAAGTAGAGCTTTTAAACTAGACGTAATAAAATCCCCACCAAAGGCCTATGAGTAGCAAGACCAGCATAAACATAACAGGATCCCTGAAAAGGGCCCCTAAGCGATCCGGCAGTAGCCGGCTATAACTATGTACTAAAAGACTACCACCGTAAAAGGATCAAACATTGTTTAAAGCTGTTTAATAAGATGTTTACAAGAAGCCCACCTAGAGTGTTATGCATAGTGAATGCAACAATTTTTTGAGTGAAATTCTTGTCGTTTATTTAATCCAAACGGCGCAAGAGAATATAATTGCGCGCTCTAGTATACTTCTTTGGTGATCAGTAGTTTGTCTGTGTCATGATTTGAGCTAGTTCGGATTTGGTCTTTGCATTGAAAAGTAAAGTCAGAGAAAGTGTGTGGTGTTTTATTAAAGTGTATAGCAACTTCGCAAGTTTTCTTGTTAGTTTTTATGGTTGATTTGTGGTTCCTGAGTCTAACTTTGAATTCAGTAGTGGTAGAGCCAACACACTGGAGATTGCATTTTATGTCGCAGTGTACTAAATAAACGACATTAGTGGAATTACAAGAGAGCCGTTGTTGTACGAAGTAGGTTTTGCCAGTTTGGGCGCTAGAGAACGTGTTGGAGTTTACAAAGGAATTATTACAAAGATCACATCTAGTTTTTTCACGCTTGAAACAACCCGGAGCTGGTGTATCCGTGTTTGTCAAGGAGCTTTTTCTTCCTTTCACTAAGAGTTTTTCACCTTTTGTTATTACGAAACCATTTTTAGTAATTTATTTTTAATGTGATTGGGCAATAGTTTGCAGTGTCATATATATTTTTAATAGTTTTTTGAGGTCATAAGTTTTAAATGTCACCTGGCAATAGCTTATTTCAATATTTATTTTGATAAAAATAAGAGTTATTGATAAAATGATAGTAATAGACGAAATGATAATCAATCAGACTCCTCGTGCTCATAAATATTTAAAAATCTACAATGAAAAATATAATCATTAAATAAAAGATGCTGAAAGAAATAGTAACTTATGTGAATGAACTTACCGAAAGAGCGCATAAACCATTCTGGTACCTCCTGTGACTCAGACATTGGACGTGACCAGTATAACAGTTTAATTGTATAGGAAAGTCACGTTCGCCAACAATTTTCCGTCGTCTTTGAAGATTTTTTATGGTCAAAAGAAACAAAATCCAGCTTGGTTTCGATAACATATATCCTAAAAAAAATAAGAGTGTTCTAAGACAACGTCATTTCTCATGTGATATCATTAGTGCTATGTGGGTAAAATTACGTTAGGGCATTTTACTAAGAATAGATTAGAATAGAATAGAATAATTCTTTATTTAAACACGGTAAAATTCATCAGGAGTATAAGAAAAATTTTAAATAAACCTAACTACCCTAAACATTATACAACTAACCTAGCTAAGACCTGTTTTTCATGAATGCCGTGTACACAGTACTTTTAAAAAATTACAAAATTCAGATGAGCCAATCTTTTAATTGACTTAAAGATTTAGCCTCCCTCATATCACAGGGCAGACTGTTCCAGAGAAGTGCTCCGCTATAACTGAAGCTGTTCTTCGTGAAGTTAGTTCGCGGGAACGGGACAATTAGTGCGCATGAATGCGTATGTGCATCAGCTGACTGTGCCCCTTTAAAGTCTTGTAAACAATTAAGGCTTTTTGTATTTGAAATGTATGGAAAGCAGGGCTTCAAAGCTGTTCATAAAACAGTGCATTTGGTTAAACTTATAGGCAAAGGTTGCTCTTTTTTTTCGAGTCCTTATATCAAGCTACTTATGTTATAAACCACACAACAACAGAACAAACTTAAGCATTTTCAGGAGCGTTTGTGCTCATGTTGGTGTGCTTTTCAGCTTAGAAAAATTGTGCCACAGGCTTACGACAAGCACATACAAACTCGATTTTCCCTTTACCAATCTCGGTTTTGGAGTTAATAGTATTACACAGCCAGAAATGTTAGGTTATGTTTCAGTGCATAGAGTGCTATCTGACTGAGACAGAGCTAGGGATTTGATTTCAGTAGCCTCCCTTGATCAGGTCGCTTTATTTCCCGATTTTAACCGTTTATTTGAGTTACTTGGACCAAGTTTTGCTCGCCATAGCTGTAATGCCTTTTATATATTAGAATAAAGCTAAAAAACATTTTAATAACGCTCATTGCGAATTTTATTTAATATAAACAATTTTCATGTCGCAAAAGCATGTTGCTCATTCAAGAGGGTCTCAATGGGGTTAACCGATAGGCGTAAAACGGCCAAAAATTTAGTCGATAGCCGTAAAAATTGAAAAATTTTAACCGTTAGCCGTAAATACAGTAAAAAACAGTTGACCGTAAAAGAAACTGTTTCCTAGATTTGCTACTTTTAAGGGAGGTACTAAACTCACTTATGGTTGCGTTTTTTATTTCTCCGCTAGTGTGACTCCGTGCGCACGTTAGGCGAAGCGCCTTTTAGGTGTTGACCAAGACCAAGTCTCCATTTCCGCCACTCTCTCGGGGAACTAATTTTTTCCAGAGCGAAAGTGTGGCTTTTTGCTGGGGATGAATATTTGCGATTTTTAGGAGGTCGTGCCCTCGAAACACTAGTGAAACAACTCGCAGAGATGTCACTGTTTGTAAAACACGTCGCCGATAAACAACTTTTCCCTGTTTTTCTCTGACGCTACGGTAGACATTGCCATGCCTATTCCCTGTACGGCGTCTCCCTACGCAATCTCGGTCAAGGCATTTCGGCGGCGAACGCGCTAGGACCACGTGACCCGAAACGCATTAGCTGCGCGGAATAATGAGGCCTACGATCAAGGCAACGGCAGACAGTCGTTCCGTACAGTCCTTCGCTATCATTAAAAGCACTGGACATGGGAATTTTGTTATTGGCCGTTTTCACGCTAGAGCTAGAAATGGATTATCCGTCTGAGACTGGCCTGCGTACAGTCGCACCCCCCCCCCCCCCCACAGACACTCCTTCTCGGATTTTTTTCTAAGGGAAGGGGACGGCCGTAGACAGGCTATCTGGGACGGATAATCCCGTCTTCAAACTGTCTGTCAAAATTGACCGATAAAGTCAGGCGGATTGTTCATTCAAAATTAAAACTATTCCATTTTCAAATTAAGAAGTATTACCTATCTGACGCAGATCATCAAACGGATAACCCGTCTCACACGCATAATCCGTCTCTACTGTGAAAACGGCCATTTCTGTTATAATGAATGTCGCGGCCCGGCCTTGAGTTTGGGCAATTGCGTGTCCGCTTTTGCTTTTTCACAAAGATTATTTTTAAATTGACAATTGACATTTCTATGTGTAAAATAATATGAGAAGTGAAATACTTTATAAAAAGTATGATCTATCAGATGTTAAAATTTTTGAAAAGAATAGCTTGTTTCATCCTGAAAAAATTCATCCTCAAAATTGTCTCAAATTTCACTCGCCTATCGGCTCGTGAAATTACGTGTAACAAGTTTGAAATATCACTCGTGGTATTTATGCCAAATATCACTACAAATCATGCTATTACCTATACTAATCAAATCGACAAAGCTCATGCTTTTATGAAATGATTATCAGACTGTCCAACCACCCCGATTTCGTCGGGCATTCTCCCGATTTTGCTTAAAAATCCCGAATCCCGACCAATATAGGATCGGGATGTAAAAAATCCCGATTTTGACATCTGTTCTGATATTTTCAAATTACCTCTTAAGATACACATAAAAGTACACCTAACAGAGTATACTTAACTAAAGTTGAGGGCCAGAAAACTTAAAAACCGCACGAAATATAAATTAAAATCGAGTACTTGTACGCGAAGACACGCAAATAATAATAAGCGAAAAGATGGCAATCGATTTGTGCGATTTAGTGAACATTTTAGACAAAATTGACCACTCGGAACACTTGAAATGGCTTTAAGAGCATCAAAATTTCAAAATTTTTTAGGGGAAAAACCCCAAGACCCGCCAAGCCGTTCACCCGATCGGTACTCACGTGATTCGTCAGTGATTGAAAAATATCCCGATTTTACATACTCAAAAGGTTGGACAGTCTGGATTAGATCATTTCTTTAAACTTCAAATGGTTTTCCTACAACGACTAATCGATTTATATATTCTAAACCACTCTCAACTTTAAATTAAT
>NC_133205.1:36438012-36458012 GCF_958299795.1 Porites lutea
AAATTAACACACGACTGATATTGTATGTATAGTGTATGTAATTCTGTTTTTAAAACCAAACAAAAGATCATATAGTTACAAGACCCTGCGTACACAACTGCTTCTTCTCCCTCTCCGCCGTTGTTTTGTGAGAGAGACGTCTCTCCAGCAAAACGTACTCACTAGCGAAGAGCGAAAGTGAAGGCCGGCTATTTACTCTCCCAGGGAAAGATGAGGAAAGCCAAGCTAGAGATGATGACTAAGCATATTCTTCCGCGCCGGCGTTCGATCCTATTTAGATGTTGGGTCTTTTTATAAGATCACCGCCTGAACTGATCAAAACTCCCCAAAATCAATAGACCTGATCGAGTAGTTGTTTTCCCGTTTGGAAGTTGAAAATAGTTCTAAACGAGACCCCTACTGACCTGAGTAAGACTCCACCATGAATCGGCACATGAACTGAAAACGAAAGTAATCCACTGGGACCGGGACAGTCATTGAAGAAACCCACACAAAGTATCTAATTACTTCTAACACCAGTTTCAGATTTTAAGAGAATTTGAGAAATGATCAGCCAGTTTACCCTGTGAGCCATCCCAACAGGCCGGTGCCAGAAGAAAAAGTGACTAAGTTCAGTGAAATGTCGATCGACCTCATCTGCAACTTTTCGACCGTTTGACTGTTCTATTTGCTGCTTGCCAAGCGATGCTGTGTGAGATTATACCTTAGCGGCGCGTGTATTCCTAAACAGGGCTTTTAAAAAAGAGCTTCTTGGGTTACATGTAGTTTTTAGGTTTCTTTCTTGTGCCATAAATCAGGCTCAGAGTTTCAACCCTATACCCACACTTGAGCCAAGTTTCCTTGGGACAGAATATCTCACTGTTCTGTCAATACAGCTTTGATTTCTTTCTCTAAGACATGTTTTACGACTCCTGAAAATTAGCAACAAATTTGAACACTTTTACAAAGCGGTATGAAATTTTAAACTCCTAAAACATTTCACTATGCGTGATCGAAACCTTTCGGCCCTCTCACGTGAGTTGATAGCAGTAAAGTCACGCCAACGAAATATCTCTTCTTCTAATCCGTTTAAGAAATTTTCCCTCAGTACCACATTCTCCAGTGCTTGGCTTTCGAAGACTGAAAAGATATTTCATACCCTTTAAGCCCACTATCTCCGCATTTAAAATTTTCAATGTTACGGAAAATATTAATCAGTAATCCCATAAAGTAAATGATGAGAGGAATTCTGGAACTATCGATTTTCGTGATAAGTTAACAATTGAAACCGAAGCGAGAGGTCGATCATGAGGTTGATGTACCGGATGCTTACGCCGTGTAAAACCAAACGAAAGACCGAGGAGTTACAGGAAAAGAATGTTTTATTTAGATTGTGACGATAGCTTGGAGACTTCATTGTCCAAAACAAAATGAAAACAAAATTTTCACATATAGTTTTTTGTTTTTTGGTTTTTTTAGTCAAATGATGGCGTCATAGCTACCAGATATATCACTACTGGGTTGATATGTAATAGGGAAACCAAGTGCACTATCCAGTGGATAGGAAGTTAACCAGCCCCACTTCAGGGGCACCCAACGACAGTTTCCTTCTAAATGCATTGAAAACACTTTGCAGGCTATCCAGAGTGCTTTTAGATCCGTAGAAATACATTCTAAGTGGCGGTATAAAGTTTGTATCTGTTAGGTCATGCTAGGGGAACTTGAGTCTTTCCGAAATTGTAAGGGCTTCAGTATTATTTTCCAGAAAATTTTTGATGCAATTTAACGTATTACGAAAGTGAGATATTTCTGATTCCTCTCGCCATCACATATTTGAATCCGAAAATTTTAGGTTTCCTTTTTTCCACGAAAAATAGCCTAACTTGGGAAGTGAGATGTGAAAATTACACTTCAGAAAATTTTCGGTTCAAATATGTGATGGCGAGAAATTTTTAGCCGTCCCCAAGCTACGGAAAATTCTAGGCAAGCAGGATTTACTTCTCCGAACAGATATTTTACAGAAAAAAGTCGTTGGGTGCCCCTGCCAGTTGTTCAAAAGGGGAATAACGCTATCCACTAAATTTTAAAGACTCTGTCCAGTGGATAGTGCTATCCCATGTTTGAACAACCAGGGCCTGGTGGATAGCGTTATCTACCTTCTAAACAACGGGGCCAGTTGTTGTCAGGTTCTCCCTTAAGGGTATGTGAAACATTGCCTCTCTTAGATTAGATAAGAAATACACGAAACAGGTGATGGAAAGTTTATGCAATTGAATAACCATTGTGCCAGAAAAATAAAAAATCAAGAAAATAATCATAATAGAATTATTACAATAACTAATACGATCCACAAGGCACATTTTAATTCAGCTTTTTCATAGATAAGCTTGACAGCGAGTTTGGAAATTGGACATTTCAAAGAAGATTTTTTTATTATTTACAGCTGAGTCTGGAAAAAGCTTGACAACTGTACTCATATTCTAATGAATGCAAACATAAAATAACATTTTGACAGGAAGTCTGGATAAACTAAACATTCAAGGGAGCCTTTTTATAAACAACATTTTGGTTATCCACTAAGGAAAAATCACAAGGAAAAGCGTTTAATCCTGCTTAAGAGAAAAAGGAATTGCCTTAAATTAACATTGAACTCTGAATGAAAGCTTTGATGTTGGTCATAAATAATACTTACATACATTCAACATGGAGCTAACTGTTTGGCAAGCCTGAATGTGTGGTACAAGTATGTTTTAACATCTTGGAAGATCCTTTATAACCCTTTAAATACTAATATTTAAATTCAACTTCACATTCCTTGTTCCTAAACATTTCCTCTAAAAATGAAAAAATTGTTGAATTATCAATAACATTTATCTTCTGTGATCATGTCCTTAATACTCATGACCACACTGCTCTATAAAGCATTGATATTACAAGGCGAAATTTCATTTCGATCACTATTAGGGATTTAAAACAAGTTTACAGAACAACTCAGACACTGGCAACCACATAATAAAAGGCCTTTAGTTTTGACATCTTAAAGACAAACATGAACAAAAATACAAAAATAACGTTGTTGTTATTTTATTTTATAAGAGAACCAATGTTATTTTTTGGTGCTACCAAAACCAGAGAATCCCATGGTAGCAGCCAGATCTGGATCAATATCTCCATCATCCACAGCAGTCTTCTGTTTCTTTTCTTTGCGTGCAATCTTTCTATGTTGCCTCCTCTGCTCTTCCTTTAGATAAAAACAATGAGGAGAAATAATATTAATGTTTTTGTAATTGCGTAGAAGTACATGTTGAAAAAGTGTCCGTGATAATATCCACATGAAAATTCTCCTGAACAATCTAAATAGATTTCTTTAATAAAATAAGTTGAGAGAATTTGATTAAAGATCAAAGCATCTTCTCTTTGTTGATAATTTTATCACTTCTCATAGCTTTTCACTCAAGATGATGTATGGAGTATTCTTAGGAGATATTTGAGGTTGGACGCTCTTGGGCCTTAAAGCGTTTTAAAATATTTTCTTCTAACAGTTGTGAGAATTTTTTTTTTGAACAGCTGGCACCTTGATAGTCTAGATCAGATAACAGGCCCCGGTTGTTCAAACGTTGGATAGCGCTATCCACCGGATAAATCACTATCCAGCGGATAAGTATTACGAAAATCAATTACGCTATCCGCTGGATAGTGATTTATCCGGTGGATAGCGCTATCTGACGTTTGAACAACCGGGGCCAGATGTATATATGTTGTGGTTCACATTTTATTTCCTTTGCTTTAGGGTATAGCAGTGTCTGATAATGAGTTTGAAACAAAGAAGATAATGATTGATTGAACCAAGCATAAAATGACACTTAAACCAAGCAGCCTTGCTATATAAGTAGCTAATACGGAATATGCAATAGGATATCTAGCTTCTAACTGGCCAGAGGAAGGCCAGTGAAACACATACATGTATACAGAATCATAATGTAATGATACAGAAATTTCTATTTCATTGATGTCATGTATTTACTGTAATTTAAAACTTATCCTTTCATTGTTTGGTGAACATCTAATTCCCTGTAAACTGAGCACCTTAATAACAGGCACAGATCCACACCCGCTTCCACCCTTTTATGGAAATCGGTCAGATTTTTCATGATTAATATATTTTAAAAGAAACAAAAAACTTCCCAACTTGAAACCTGGAAAGTAGTTTGGACAGTCAGTAAATATCCTTTATGAATGACTCAGAAACCCAGGAAAAGGGACTTTGGGGGGTTAACATCCAAAAAATTTCCCAGGGAGCACACCCCCGGACAACCCCTAGTAGCTTGTGCTTTCGGCACTCATTTAGTGGATTGGTCAGTATTTATTCTACAATACTTGTAAGAAATCTTGAGTGTTCACTTGCGTGCGTTTCCCCTTCCCCAATGTTGATTTGGGTGCTACAATCGTCTCAGTGCTCCAATGTATGCATGGCTCAACATAGGGGAAGGAGAGGGGCACAAGTGAGCTGAGAACAAAGGTGTGAATAATGAATTTAAGAAATTTTCGAGACAATTCAAGAGAAACAGTTTCTGTTTCAAAGATTGTTGACGAGTATTGTAGATCGGCACCTGATAAAATACTTAAGTTTTTTTGTTACTCAATCCAACCTGCTTGCCTCAACTAGGAATTCAAGGGAAGTTCTACTTTGATTGTTTCTTTTATACATTACAGTCAAGCCAGGTCAAGTGTACCCCCCAAGATTTCATTACCGAGGGTAATGAATTTATTATTCGAAAGTTGAATTCATTGGTCCTTGTAGATTTCAGATTCATCTCTGTATTCTTGCATGCCTAATGAGCGTGAATTCACACACGAGGCAGTTAGGAAATTTCTAACAGCTCAGTTTTCTGAATTTGATGTAAATGTCTTCTAAGAAATTTCACCCATTCAAAGATTTTCAATCTGTCCAAATACAGAGAAGTTCTTGTAACATATTCACTGCTCATTACACATGCAGAAATGCCGAATTGAATTTGACACCAATTACAGGAACAACTAACAAATTCATTTCTTTTCTTAAATAATCAAGTCATTAATAGAATCTTGGAGGGTACGCTTGACCTGTCTTGACTGTAATAATTGTTACCGTTTTCTGAAAATGATACTAGCTTTTCAGCATAAAACATCTTTGAAGATGACATTAGTCCAGACTGTGATTTGTTCTTTACCAGAACCCCTTTTAAACAGACTGTGAAGTATGGAGTATAAACAATAAACCATGTTAATAATGCAATTTACTGGCACCATTCTATCTTTATTATTCAAACTATTCAGGGCTCAAAGTTTAAATTTGAGTTTAGGAGCACTTGTGCTACCAGATGTAAATTTTTAGGCCCACTGCCAAAATTTTAGGCGTACAGCTGAAAATTTTAGGAGCACAGCTTATAATTGTGAAAGGTTTGAACCCAGGAGTCATTTCACAAGTAGGTTGAGTTTGATCGTCCGGGTGAACGTAGTGCTGAATAGGACTGTTGTTGTTAACAGTGACTGACGTTTCAACAACCTATGCGGTAGTCACCTTCAGAGTCAAAGTGAGTTGTATCACGTCAGTTGATAGTATTATACTCTGGTTATTGAACTGATTGGTCAATTACATTGCGATGTTATTGGTCGTCTGTCAGTTAAGCCATGTTATTGGCTATGAAGACTCATAATCAGTAATTGGTGCGTTTCGATTTGTTTATTGTCACAGTTAAACAGTCGTCTATTGTTAGTCAAATTAATAGTTCTCCAGTCGTTCTCTCGTAGTTAGTTTTGCTTGATCTCGTCAATAAGTCCTTTGTATGGCGCTGGTAACTGTTGGCTACGATTCAGTGGCGTTTGTTCTAAGTTAGTAAACCAACTTTCTAAAGTAAGTCGTTGATGGTAGTCTGTAGAATACGTAATACATGTTGCAGAGTCCCAGTCAATTTGATGTTTCGTCTGTAAATGGTGTTCAGTAATGTGATTGTTGCCATCACCATTCCTCGTCGCTCGTTTGTGTTTGGTCAGTCGTGTGCTAAGGTTTCTGCCAGTTTCACCAATGTAAGTAGCCTAGCAGTCGCAGCATTTGATCTTGTATACTAAACGCCCCGTTTTTATTTGATTCCCCTTAAAACTGAACTTTTGACATGATTGTCCATTGCGCAAAAAGCACGTCTTTCGTTAGTAGCATAATTGCATGTGTCAGCGGCATTTATTACAAAATGGAAGAATCTGGGATGGAGTAAAACATCGAAACAAAAATGAACATTCGAGTTCATGGAATTCACTGGGAGAAAAGATGAGATGAATCAAACATACACAGATGAAAGGAAAACAAGGTAACTTATCATTGAGAGCCTGGTTGTGCTATTTCTATCTTACTTTTACTTTCATTGCTTGAACCTACTGTTCAGCGTCTTTCTAGTTCAAGTACGTAAGTATGGTCGGAAGCAAGTCAGTTGCACTATGCTTTGGATTTTATGGTGCACAGGTGTCATTACACATGAGTTTTTAGGCACGTAAACTAAAAATCCAGTTGCATATGCGACCAGTTGGTTGTTAACTTTGAGCCCTGACTATTTCAGTGCTTACGATTGAGACACTTGTAATGTATATATGACCCACAGAAATGATAGCATCAACAGCGAGTGTTCATGCTTCTGCAGCAAACGTGAGCATAACAACCTTGTTCCCTGTGTTCTTTTACAAGGTGGGGTGAGTTACTACTCACTTAAAGTGCACTTCAGCAACAATGACAATATGCTGTTTTGACTTTGACAGCTACATGTACACACCTGAGTGAATGACAAATTTGCATATTGCAGCCCATCAGAACAACTGGCAGATACCCTTTGGGTATCCACAAGTTAAAAACATCTTCTCTTTACTACAATTAGGTAAGTCATTTTGTCATTTCGCCATTTCGAGTTTTAAACATGCCCAGTGCAAGACTACACAGTCTATTTTTCAGTGATGTTTCTAAGTGGACTTCTGTTCTTCAACCACGATTTTCGATCCTGACAAACCCAACATTAGTTAGCTCTCTATATCTTACCTCTTCCCGCAAAATAGCCATTCTCTCCTCCAGATCATACTCCTTTTCCTTTTTCTGCTTTTCTTCTTCTCTCTTTCTCTTATTCATCTCAAAACGTTTTTTGACTTGATCAAGAGAAGACCGTTCCACTCTCATAGACATACCCAGATTTCGCTGATGTTTTTTGCCATTAATATGGTCGAGAAAATTCACAGAATCTTTGACAACACAGTCACAGACATTGCAGTAATATCCTCCAGTGTGTGAAAGCGGCGTTGTTTTGGTTATCACCACCGATTTTCCGAGGTTGGCTTCAAGATCTACATCATAACCTCTACGTTTTAGAAGTTCTCTTTTCACCGGGGCAGATGGACGCCGTTTAGAACTCGAATCATCCTCGTCGTCAGAATCATCCAGCGCTCGTTCTTTAGCTTTCCTTTCATACTCTTCTCTGTCCCATGTCCTTCTGAAGTTATCATTTTTCCCGCTTGTGCCTGCCATGTCGAAAATAACGACAATAAAACTCTCAAAACAGAACTTTCTTTCGGGAATGGGAGAAAGTAAGAATAAAATCGCCCAGGCGTTCCACTTTTGGACAATGAGCCTTATTTGGCGAAGGCCAATAAGAAGGATCCTAAGAACAAAAGCAATTGTTTTTATCCATATTTGGGAGGAATTGTTCTCCATATTTGGAAGTGTAGCGCAGTCCACTCAGGGTGTGACGTTGAGGCCAAGGTCCTCGTGCGACTTACGTGAATCGCGCCATCTTTGTTCTTGGCAGCAACGGCTTCAAGAAGCTTGTGTTTTCCTCTCGCCTTCCGGTCAGGAGAAAGCACTAGTCGATTTTTTATATGACGTGCCCGCCGAATTGGGGCTTTAAAAACTGTTTGATGCTTGTTAGAAGTTACAAGATATTAACAAAGGTGAGAAATTGGTTTGTTGTCCCGTTTTTAGTGCACGTTTTGTTTGGATTCGTGCGTGATTGATCGGATGATTGAGTTCTTCGGATGTTCGTGTCGCTAGTCGGGACAGTTTAACCCGAATTCACGTTTTTTAAATATTTTCCCACGGCAAATTTTGTCAAAAATACGATTAAGTGATTCACGAGGTTTTCCACTCTATAACAACAGGTAAAATATTGAAAGGGAATGAAACGTGTTATCAAACGTGTCAAGAAGCTTTTCTATGGCGATGTTTTTGTTGACTTAAAACCAATTTTCCTTTCCATGCGGAATTATACTTCGTGTTCCACACAAAACGCTACTTCATTTACTGTTTGGCTTTGAAAAAAGTCCAACTTTGCGCGAAAACTTGAAACATGGATTTCGCGGTCTTTTTGACAGGTACCTGATGCGGCTTTCCTTCTGTATGGTGTGAGCGTACCAACCTGATTTCGGCTCGGCATCGGTCACGCTGGCTCTAATAGCCGTCATTTCTACCTTTCAACTTCAGAGTGGATAAATTTTATTGTTTTTAGTAGATTGAGTCTTGAAAATTATGAGAAATCGTGCGAGAATAGGTTTCGTGAGTTACAGGAAATGTATTGTGCAAGAGAAATGGATGGTTTGTTGACGAAGGACCCATATTGTTTGCTTTATCTTATGTCCGTCGCGTCGCTCACAGCGGTGCAGGTCTAACATTCAGCTTTCTTCAAGACTTAAATTTGTTGTTTTTGCCGTTCACAGGAACGTCGATGGCTGGCCCAGGACGTTTTGTCGACATAAATCGAGCCACGACCGAAGAACTTGAGAGTTTAAGTGGAGTGGGAAGAACAATAGCGAAGAGTATTGTGGAAGTACGAACTGCCTTGGGCGGTTTTTCGAGTATCGAAGACTTGAAAGTTATCCAAGGAATCGGAAAAATTTTCTTTGATGTCAACAAAAATGGCTTGTGTTGTACACCGACGTCATCCGTTACCAGACGCGAGACAAGGGGCTCTGCTAAAGCAAAAACTGGAAGGCCCTCGTTAAATAGAAGGTGTTCTCCTACACGGACGTCAAGTAAGGGACAAAGCACACCAAAAGGAAATGGTGGCGAATCTGCTAAACGGAAACTTTCATGTAGCAGTAGTCATCAGCTTGATGACGAAGAAAGTGAGAAAACATCACCAGAAAAGAAATTTTGTACCCCAGCCCACAAGAGACTGCTAAAACTCCTTCCCCTTAGAAATTATGGGACAATTAAGACTGCAACACCTCTGATGAGTCCTGTTGACAGCCGCCGCAGACACATGTCATTCTGCGGCCATTCCCCAGCAGGACTGGAGGAATGGTTGCGCACATTTCACCAGTGGTCAGTGGAGGAGCGGAAGTACGCTCTTGATGAAATCATTGAGACATGTGAACCTGCAATTGTGAGGCATATTATGGGTACAATTGAACCAAGGTTTCAGCGGGACTTCATATCTCTGTTACCAAGAGAACTCGCTTTGTACGTCCTGTCATTTTTGGAACCCAAGGACTTGCTGCGTGCTGCTCAAACCTGCAAATGTTGGCAAACTCTTTGTGATGACAACTTGTGAGTAGGCCCATTTTCTCATTTCTAGTTCAAGTCACCGTAAAAGAAATTGTTGACACATACAACCTGTTAACTTGGACAGACAAAATGGAAAACTTGTCCTGAACAATTCATTGTTATATTTTCATCTCTATGAAGGACCAAATCTTTATACTGAAATGTACATATTTTATAAGCACATAATAAACCAATATGTTTGGTATATGACTAGATCACATCTAAAGGATATATGAATGCAGAGCTGCAAATAACTTTCTCCTCTTAAAAGGACATGTGTCCCATTACCCAGCTATCTTTGGTCGGACAAAACAAAATTTTGGTCAAACTGCACCATGCAGTCTTGACATGTTTGACTTTAGTAAATGATATCTTTAGTTACATTGGCAAAATTATTCACTCCGATCCTGCGCTTGTACAGATAAACTAATAAATGGCAGTGCAAACCCTTATAAAATGATCCGGTTAATTTTCCAGCAGAAACTTTTGTCAAGTAATGAATAACATAATTAGATGCATTCCGACGACAGACTACCACACTGGCGCTCATGTCTTGTTTTCAATTCATAGCAAATTTTTACTGTGATGACTCTCGAAAAATAAGAACAAAAAGAAAAATCTTGAGAATGTGCTAACACAAAGTAAAATTTACTCAAGGTAGATTTTTATTCTTCCTTACCGTAAAATGATTTATAATAAAAAATTCTCTGGACATAATGTCTGAACACAGGTGGGATTTCATTGGACACAAGGAAATTTTGGTCAACCAGTGGCCAATCACCGCCTGTTATTTGCAGCCCTGTGAGTGTTTTGTGAATATATGTCTATTTCCTTGTATCATGAAGGTTATAAATCTGACCTTTCTGTGTCTTCATTTAATAGGCTTTGGAAACAGAAGTGTAAGCAAGCAAGGATAGAAGAAGAGCCACTAAATCCTGTCAAGTGTGTCCGACGCAGATCTAATGGTTCACAACAGGTCAACCAAACTACCAAAGCTTTAAATAGCCCATTTAAAAAACTTTTCATGACAAAACAACGTATTTATTGGAATTGGAGGATGGGACCATTACGCCCATCTAAAGTCCTCAAAGGACATGACGACCATGTTATTACATGTCTTCAGTTTTGTGGTAGTAGAATCGTGAGCGGTTCTGATGATGGCACACTGAAAGTGTGGTCTGCCCTATCTGGCAAGTGTCTCCGCACTCTTGTGGGGCACACAGGTGGAGTCTGGTCATCCCAACTGAGTGGTAATGTAATTGTCAGTGGCTCCACTGATCGAACACTCAAGGTTTGGAATGCAGACACTGGACAGTGCATGCATACACTGTATGGACACTCATCCACTGTGCGCTGCATGGACATGCATGATAACACTGTAGTGAGTGGCTCCAGGGATGGAACTCTAAGAGTTTGGGATACATCTTCTGGAAACTGTCTTCATGTATTAGTTGGCCATCTTGCGGCAGTGAGATGGTAAGTAGGATTATAGACATACAGTTGAACCTCCATTAAGTGGTCACCCTGTATTAAGTGACCAGTAATAAAAGTCCCGAAATAATGAGGAAAAGAATGGGGAATTAAACTGCTGCCACATTTTGGCTGTCCCAACAAGAGTTCTTCCATTGTTTTCATCAAGGGCTTGATTAGTTCTAAGTCTTTATTTTAAGAATATGATGAAAGAAAATACAGTCCGAGATAGAATGTAACTACTGATTGTGGACCAGCAATGCTGCTTCTGTCACGTATGTGTTTCAAAATAAAGCGATGTTTCTGCTAAAGATGATAAATCATTGAGTAGCCAACCTCCAATAAGTAGCCACTGGCTAGTACCCCAAGGGTGGCCGCTTTATGGAGGTTCAACCAGGGTTGTCACTAAGATTTCAAGTTGCCGGGTAAACACAACAAGTAGGCGGGGAGTCAAACGGCTAGGGATTTCCTTTGGTTCTATTTTTCTTCTATTTTCCAATAAAAGTAGCCGGGGGCCACTCTCTTAGTAGCCGGGGAAAATCCCCGGCCTCCGGCTCTTAATGACAACCCTGTTCGCCTGTAGTCATATTTATTTCTCTTCCCTTTTCTACATCAACAAGAAACAGATCATCCATTTATACTGTTTTCACTGTAAAAAATATTGTGGTAGATATCTGTGAAGTGGTTTGTATATCAAGAATTTCAACGCCCAAGTTATTTAAAAGACAATCAGCACAAAGCCAGGCATAACCACTATGCCAGCTTGTATTCTCTGTTACTGGAAACCAGGAATTGGAGCTCACTGGGCTCTGAAAAACCTGCTGCAGATAGCTAAGGTCACTGTAGACAACTGTAGCCTCTGGGTATTTTAGAGGTGTTGATTGACTGGAAAGTAATTTTTGTAGTGGTTCATTCAGAGTTCCCATGTCTAGTTTCAGTAGCTTTTTTATTTGAACTTCTTGTTGTCAGAATTACCTACATAGTAAATGCAGAGGTGAATGCTTTTAGTGGGCCTTGAAAATAGAGTCAATTAAAAGGTTTCCGTACAATAGCATGGTTGAAAAAAACTTTGAATTCCAGCTTGCTCTTTGGGCTAGCCACTCACACATTTTGCTTGCCTGGGACCACTTCTTACTCATCTTAGTTAATGATTTTGTCGGAAGATAACTTGTCCAGTTGGGCAAGTAAGCTTCAAAAGTTACTTACCCCGCAATAAAATCTATTTGTCCTGGACTACCAGGTAGGACTTTTCTTGAGCTCTGAAGAAAAGGATGAGGTTTTATGTTCATGTAAGATGATTATGCAACTTATAAATAAGATTTCACTGTTCATGTACTTTAAGAATTTTGACATGAGCATGACTTGAAAGCTGTTCTGTTATGTTTCCTAGTGTGAAGTACGATGGTAGACGTGTAGTCAGTGGAGCTTATGACTTCCTTGTAAAAGTTTGGGACCCAGAAACAGAACAGTGTATACACACTCTACAAGGGCATACCAACAGGGTCTACTCCTTACAATTTGATGGTGTGTACATTGTTAGTGGTTCACTGGACACCTCAATACGTGTATGGCACGTGGAGACTGGTCAGTGCCTTCACACCTTAATTGGACACCAGTCACTCACCAGTGGTATGGAACTTAAGAACAATACTTTGGTGTCTGGGAATGCTGATTCAACTGTCAAAATCTGGGACATCACTTCTGGTCAGTGTTTGCAAACCCTTGCAGGTCCAAATAAGCACCAGAGTGCTGTTACATGCCTGCAATTCAACAGCCGCTTTGTGATTACTAGCTCAGATGATGGCACAGTGAAAATCTGGGATTTGCGTACTGGAGAGTTTATCAGAGATCTTGTGAAGTTGGACAGTGGGGGTAGTGGTGGTGTGGTTTGGAGAGTAAAATGTGATGAAAAGAAACTTGTTTGTGCTGTGGGAAGCAGAAATGGTACAGAAGAAACCAAGCTCCTGGTCTTGGACTTTGATGTACATGATTAATATTTCATTCCTTTGAAAAATCTCTAAATAATTTTTGTGCATTACCCTGAAAGTAAGACTACCTTACAATTCACATGGTGCCTTTTTGTATAGATTTGAATATAGAGTATACTGACTTAAAAGATTTCGACTCATAAATAGCTATTGTTACTCTTTAAACTGGGTAGTTGATTTTTGGGAAGCAATAGGCACACAACAGAGTTTTCTTGTTGATCATAGTCTCTTTTGAGGAGTGGACATCAGTGTAAAAGTCACATTTGCCGTCTTGTAATAATATTGAAGCTTAGCATTCACCAACGTTGGCTACTCGTATGTATGCACACATTTGGTTTATAAAAATACTTTAACCCTAACCCTAACATTAACTCTTTTATATATCAACTAAGTTTCATCCCTTTGGTCCCAATCCCAATATGTCCCAAAATCACCTTTATAATAAATGTGTAATCATACAAATAGCAAAGTAGAAGATTTTATGGAAGGAATCTATTAGTTGAATTGGGACTCAATGGATCAAACATTAGCAAAATATATAAAGTAATGCAACAAAATTATTAGATTGCAGACATACATGATCTGTAATGTTAGATTTGTTGCTTAAGACTGCTTACAAAACAACATCAGCAAAAGCTATAGTTCATTTAGTTTGTGAATGAACTTGTTTATTATCAAGTCAATCAAGCAAGGAGAAATGCCTGCTGGCCAGGCAAATCAATTAAATTCAATTATTGTAAGAATTTGACAAATGTATCCATCAAGGACTGTACAAAAAGAGTGACCCACCTCGATGAGAAGTTACAAAAATATATATATTTTTGACAGCCTTTGAATTATCATTAGAGCAAATGTGGGATAATTTTGCTTGTGTTCACATGGTGTTATACCCTGCTGTCAGCGTGTCTTTGTATATTGTTACGGGACTTAAATGGCATTGGATATTTTGTGGTATCCTTAAGTAATTTTTCAACTTGTGTTTTTGGAACTGGCATCATTTTCAGACGATTGTAAAGTCTGTAATAAGTTATATGTTGGGTTACACATCAACGATGGAAGAAAATAAAGCTTATTTTTGTACTATCTGCAATCAACTGTAGTCATTACTGAGGTCAAAGCTACCCATTTATTTGCTTTATAAATGATGGTAAATGGACTGAGTGGAGTCCAATTCTGTATGTAACCATACAAGTGATTAACAAAATCGTGGAAGTCCAATTTGTTTAATCACGGTTATGATTGCCAACCAAATTGGACAACAAGGATTTCTGTTACCAATATATCATGACTAACAAAATTTGTAATATTTTAACCTTTTTTATAATTAAAGCACAAAATAATACCAGTTTTTTTGCAAGAAGTGGAAGAAAACCTATTCAAGTGTGCGTGCAATAGGGCATACTGTATAATAAGTAGGTAATATTATTACTTAGGCTCTATTACACTCTCCTATGATTGCTGAAATCAGTACAGCTGATAGCCAATCAGATTTGAGAATTTTGTTATAGTGATGATTAACAGTCAAATCTCCCAATACAGAAACATCTCAATGTGGGCATCTCTCTGATAGCAACAATTTGCTCATGGCAAAATCCTTAAAATGCCGAGATTCAGTTATGGCTTGCATGTAGTTGAGTCAAACTACAGGGGGTCTCCTCAGAGAATAGGTTTATTTAAGGAGAATCTACCAGATACAATTTCTGGGTTACAACATGAGCAGTTCCCTGCTGTCATAAAAGTTCCTCTTATACCCGAGTTGCGTAGTAAATACAGTGAGCATCTCTGGTATGAGGGTAGGCTCCCGGCAGACTTCCTTTGGGGTTTGTTCGTCACGCATTCGAAATGAATACGTGACGAACGAACTCCAAAGGACGTCTGCGGGGAGACTATGGTATGAGTTGTATCAAGTGAAGCTCTCCGTGGCGCTTAGGCGGGCGGGCCGGAGCGCCGCGGAGAGCTTGCTCGCAGACTACCATTGTTGTAACACTGTATTCCCAAACAAAGTGGTAGAGGCCGCCAATGAGAGGTGGTCATTCGTAAGAGATTCTTATTATCCCTTTTAGTGCTAGGAGTGACCAACATTAATTTTCTCTTAACAATAACAAAACATAATACAGAGAAATGGTTATGAGAATTGCTAAAATGGTCACTTAAAGGAAAATGCTTTGATCTTTTATCAAATTCTCACAACTAATTCTTTAAGGAAATGTATGGAGGTCAGACTGATCATGTCACTGTCACTAAAAACAATTTTGGCTGTTAAATACAGTCATCCCCAGATTTCTCAACATGTTCATAATTCCACCTTCAAAGATTAGTATAATAGCATTTTTACCAGTCCAACCTGGAAAAGTAGTAAATTTTTCCTCCTTTTATAAAGCTGGTAAGAAAATTCACATAAATTTTTACTCTTATCGATTTGTTCCGGCTCGAGGAATTCTCCACTTTAAAAACGAGAACAAAGACTGGCGCAGAGTTAACTTTCACAAATACTTGTGGCACCATTACTGGCAACGCGCTACTGAGCTACCGTAAAATTCCGAAAATAAGCCCCGTGGCTTATATTTTCAAAGACCCTTTTTGAGGGGCTTATTTTTAGAGGGGCTTATATATGGAGGGGCTTATCTAAGGAGGGAAATTTGCGTTTCCAAAATCGATTGGACTAGCCCGTATAGTTGGCGGTAAATTTACCGTTTTTGCTTTGTTTTACTTTGTATTTGGGGGCAATTTTCCAAGTACAAGCCCCGGGGGGCTTATATTTGGAGGGGCGATTTAACGGGGGGGTTTAGCTTTACCGGTTTGGGGGGCTTATATTTGGAGGGGCCTATACATGGAGGGGCTTATTTTGGGAATTTTACGGGATTGGCCAATTTGTTTTCCCTGTCCCCAGTAACAGTGCCAGAAGTCTTTGTCTTTGTCTTTGTATATAAGTTAACAACTCATACTCTTTCATAGGTTACTGTTAGCGACTAAGTGTGGCAGTGGAACTGGAAGAAGCGAAATTTTTGGCAGTTTTTGGTTGTATTCGACTGGTCGAATCAATGGGCTAAGAACATATGAAACGGTCTCTAAATGGCACGTGTATACAACCACTATATTTACACTCTAATAAACTCATCATTAAAAAACTTTTTTTTTTCATTTTGTTTCTGTAACTGTGTTCTGAAAGTCTTTCCTGGGAGGGTGGAAATCGGCGGAAAACGTTCCATTCCCCCACTCCACTCCCCTTCCCATAATAGCACCCTGAAATGAGCAGATAAAAAGAGCTCCAAACAATTCTTATGGATAAAAAATTGCGTGAAACTACGAATTTATGTGTAGAAATAATGAACAGTAAACGACAAGTATCAAGTACAAACAAGTTATAACCCCAGATGTCTTGTCATCCATTCGAGGGAGCAGGGCCTCCGCCCACACTCCCAAAAAAGAGACTTTTCATCGTCAAGTGACAGCGGCAATGTTGAATTAGTTCATTGATTCTTTTTATTTCACACTACTTACAACAGAAGTTGTCAGACATAAGTTGTAACAATTACAGACTCTCTCGAATAGTTGATTAACTAAAATAAAACAGAGTTACTGCTATATTGAATGTATGTGGTGGCCAAAGCAGCATCTTCTTTGGAGTTGGCCACTACCTACTTGATCCTACTTTAGAATAACCAAGAATAAACTGACCTTGATTAGTAGGGAATAATCATAAAACCTAAGACTAGCATAATATTAGTTAAAGAATAAGATTTGAGATAGATTTAACCATGGACTATGTATTTCAAAAATTAAGGAGAAAGAGAGTAAATAACTAAAATCAATAAATCATAAATGACAATAAAGGTAATAGCAGTTGTAAGGGAAAAGGGAACAAATAAGCTGGAAACATGAAAGCAAAATGCAAGCGAGCAGCCCGGGGGGGGGGGGGGGAATACTCCCACATATGGACTATATAGGTACGTTCCGCGGAATAGGGTATGGTTTTTGAGGTTCTCGGTCCTTAAATAGGGTATCTTTTTGGACCCTTTTGTTTCTGTGTCCCTGGTGTGGTCCTTAGATAGGGTAGCTTAATTGTATTATCTAATACTGGAGTGTGAAAACGCCCGCCTAAACGAACAGTTTTTTTAAAACTTGACGTATCCGTTTAAGTATTAACAAAATGATTTTGCAACAGAAGTTTAATAGCCGTTGAATAGGGCGTCATTTTTCGGCTTCGGGCCTTAAAAAGGATATCAGTTTTCGCTTTCTTAGTCCTTAAATAGGGTTAGGGTTCACGAACCTTCGCGGTACACCCCTATCCAAAATTCGCGGGAGTAGCCCCCCGGGCCCGGGGCAAGCAGCGAGCAGACAAACAAATAGAGCAAGGACTGAAGCATACAAGTTAACATTATTTTGATTATTAAATGAACAAATCTCATTTGATTGGCGAGAGATTAATCCCCTTCCACACGTATTCGTGTTTGTTTGAAAAAGGAGAAAACACCGTTCTGCTATCCTCGTGTGGGTGAATGAAAAATAAAGTTTTCGAAAACGATTACGTCACTGGCTCAGATACCAGTAAACGCGCATGCTCCTATCAAAGATGGTATATTGCGTTTTCGTGTGGATGGACGGGCAAAAATGATCCATACAAAAAAGGCAAGGTGAAGCGGATGTTTTTTGCTTTAAAAAAGGACGAAAACTTCTCCGTTTTCAAACAAAAAGCGTATATGTGTGGAAAGGGCCTAAACGGGCTTTGTAAAATAAAGTTTCTTACCTTGGTTTGAGCTTAGTATTTGTTTTAGCGACAAGAGGACCGTACCCCCCCCCCCCCCCCCCCAAAAAAAAAAAAAAAAAAAAAAAACTGAAGCTGAGCACTTAAAAGCAAGAGACTATAAAGGGGACAGAGAGGGCATCCCCCATAAACACCCTATTCCATAGGTAATTTGTCTGAAGTTATTTTTAACACCACAGATCTCAAGGGGGATTAGACAACAGCCAATCACATAGCGCGAATGTGTTCCGCGTGGATGACCCACGCTGAGAGCCACGCTTCCTTCACGAAATGACGCAGAACAAAATGGGGGAAGACGCGGAGAGCGATTTTGCTATTCCTCTTGTCGACGAAAACGACTACAGCGAGATTTCTGCGAAAGCTGTGTCAGCGAAACCGAAATTAAAAAAGAATCGCCCTTCCTCTCTTGTACAGAGCTAACAGTAAAGCAGGAAAATCCTTAACACACCGAATATTCTCTCAGGATCAGTTATAATTTACAGTTTGAAGTGAGCAATTTCTGGATTGATGTTTATTTTTTTCAGTCTTTATAGCGATTATTCCTACCCACTTACTTTGTCAATTGTAGGCGAACTCTCCTAAAGCTGAATTTCAAGGGACCATATTCAGGCTCAGAAAGAGAAATAAAGTTTCGTCGTTGCTTATTTACGTCCTCCATAAAACGCGAAATTAGGCATTTTCACCTCGTAGTCGTGCAAAAACGGGAAAGAAATGAACATAAAAGTGTGTTGCACGTGCGAAGTTGTTGTTTCGCTAATTAAACCTATTTTTTTTTTTGACGTTCTAGTTGTCGTCCGCGTCGTTGGATCTTAAACTGCCTAAATTGTACAAACGACCGGTTTCAATAGACTGGCGAAATTTCTCATTTTATTAAAGCACTGAGGTTACGACAACTTCGAGTTAAACTAATTTCACGGGTTGTCAAAGAGTCCAGCGATTCCTTTTTCCCAGGTGAGCGCCGACTCATTTCGCTTCAATATTCAGGAATGCTCTCGATCTTTTTACGCTTTCATTGCCTCTCGCCCGACATGTTTTCCACGGCGTTTGGTCGTGCGAAACCTCCACGAAACATCCACGCCTCGCGCGAGGTAACTTTATCCCGATTCTAAAAATAACTCGAGACGAATTACCTATGGAATATGGTGTATATGGGGGATGCCCTCTCTGTCCCCTTTATAGTCTCTTGCTTAAAAGTAAATCTTTCTCATGTTGGTCCTAACTTTTGCACGGTAAAGATTGCGTCGTATAATTCTTCATCGTCGCCATATATATAATAAATTCAGAAACAGGATTTAACAAGTACTGTCATGGAATTCTTCCATAATTTTCAACAACAAAAGGGACAGGCAATCAGTTTTCGTAGTATTTCTCAGAGTGCATACAAAATGTTTCAAAGATATCGTATTAAATCGTTAGTATGCGGGCTTCTTAATAACCAACAGTTCTCTACGAATCTATAAAAAAGGAATTTGATTCCCTGAAGCATTGGGATTTATTTTAATAAAGATGATTCTATTGTTTTTGTCATCCTCCCTTGACAACTTTCCATTCTTATACCAAAAGAACTGAACTAAAACTCTATTTTAACGTTTAAATTATGGTAATACATGCATGCTGGTTTAGTTTGAAGCATGTGGAGTAAGATTACTTCAGCCGGTTACATCTTTGCAGCCGGTGCAGTGACACCTCGCCGAATTTTGCTGTAAATAATGGAAGCCGTTGCTTTGCATGATTTCACAGCTCATCATTCCAACGAAGACGAATTACCTTTTAGGAAAGGATCAATTTTGAAGGTAAAATTCCAAATCAATCGTTCTAAAATCTACGGTTTCAATAGCTTTACTTGTTTTCGTGCTTCTCAAGAGGTCGGAGATAAACCCGATCTCATTAGAACGCGCGTAACTGATATTTTTCGTAGTAACAATTGCTTGTGCGAAATCAAAGTCTACTTTCATAATTAGAGACCTTTAGATTCTAAGACGAGTACGACTACGAGTACGAGATTTTCTCAATACTAAGTAAAGCTTGCGCGTGAACCAGCGTCATTTTGGCGGGAAAACGTGGTAGCCGTTGTCAATCTACTACGAGTTTTAGCGAGAATGTCGAAGTAGGGAGCACAAGTTATCAAATGTTAGAAGTTTTATCATTTTGCGATCGGGAGAGGGTGTAGCCTCCTTCACTAAAAGTAACAGTGCTAACTTTTCTAGTGAAAAATGGTAAAATGAAGCTTTCAGGGGAGTCCATA
>NC_133205.1:36463012-36558012 GCF_958299795.1 Porites lutea
TTTATGATAGTTTCGCGGGTACTTAATTTCGCGATTTCAACTGCCAAATATGAAAAAAGGCATTAAATTTTGCGATTTCGCCTTCTCGAAGTCATTTAGTTTTCAAAAAGTCTGAACTTATTAAAAATTTCTAGATATTAAAACTGGAACAAGCAATGTGTGAAATCTTTGCAGTTAATGTCATTTCACAACTGAAGATAGAAAATGAAACGTAGCAGTAAAAACCAGTTAACAATTTGTGTATGTGTTCATACATACCCTATATATGTTGTTGCTATTACATACTCATAAATTTTTCTGTGCTTTGAATTTTCTACATGGGTATTAAATTGTGGGTGCTTAAATTTCGCGAGGATTTAAATTCGTGGGTCTTGAATTTCGCAATTTTTTTTTACAACCGCGAAAAACGAGAAATTAAGTACCAAGAAGGTAAACCGAGGATTCTTTAGCATTGGTAACTAATAAAGAATGAAGGCTGGAGATCTTGGAGAACTGTATCTTAAAGACACTGAAAAAAACCTGGAGCCAGTTGCACGAAGGCTATGGATATTGTTGTCCAAAAGAGTAATTCTTCTGCCAGTGTATAGATTTTGTATGGATTTTATCCGAGGGATAATGGTTATATTTAATCCGATAGATAGCGCTAATCGGCCTTTGTGCAAGCGACTCCTTATATTCAACCTCTTTCCCAGAGTCCTCTCCTACCGGTCCCGACGGGTAGGAGAGTACCCTGGGAACGAGATTGCCTTAAAGTTAAGAATAATCACAACAGGAGAACTGGCTTAAGGCGGCAAACGTGATCACATGAGCTGGCTGCTTTTTTTTGCTTTCGATACTGCGTGCTTAGTACTAAAACGTCAGCGTAAATTCTTGATGTTTAATAACAACACGTACTGCATGATTCTCTCTATCATATTTCTTTCTCTATGTACGTTAATCTTAAGCTCTCTAATAGTGCACGCTGGAGACTGACTGCCATCTCTTAAATTCCAAATCAACTTCTGCTTACGCATTAGCCAGCTTTATAATGCAGTAAATATGGAATAGTTAGTTCTTTAATAAGAGAAAATTCAAGTTATCACTGATCTGACAGGTTATTCTGGTCTGTTATTAATTCATTTCTTTTGTCAAACTTTTATTTTAGGCGATTTTTCCTTGTCATTAAAGTAAGTACGATAAATGCAGATTGGATAAAGGCCCAAACACAAGGAGCAACATTTTCTGCAACATCCCGTACAACACAGTTGCATCATATGTGTCCACCTCTGCAATGTTGCACGTGATAGCGCAGAGAATATTGAAGGCCGGCACACACTACTCGCTGCAGCACGACGGCAAGGACAGGTCACATTGCACGAGGGGTCTTGCACTTACACGCTGGAGCAACGCTTCTTTCACCTTTCTGTCGCTGCGCCCCGAATTCAAATATATTCAAACATTTTGAATTTTTGGGACACGTCTCTAAATTTCTCCGTCCACACGAGGAGAATTAGCTTGCGTAGCAGACGCCGGTTTTTTAGAGCAAAGGGTGAAATTTCCAACACGCGCGCGCGCACGAGAGAAGAAAAGGAGGGGAGACCTCCTCTTCCATTTGCGTGTTTCCCAGGCGCTTTACAACAGCTAACCGAAAAAACTAACCGGCGTCTGCCACGCAGGCTACGGGAGAATAGTCTCTGCAACATTTGTTACCGCGTCGTGTTGCAGCGACTTGTCGTCCAGTGTGTACCGGTTTTGATAAGGATGGATTCGATTCTACTGCTACAACATCTACGCGTGTTGTTGCATACAACATTGCAGAAGTGGACACTGATGCAACATTTTGTTGGGGGAAGTTTTGGGTGCAGTGTTGCAGCAAAAGTTGGTCCTTGTGTCCAGGCCTCAGTAAAATAATACCACAAATCACCTGTGTTGTTTGGATTCCTGTGCAAGGTGACAAATGTGAAAACCTACGTAGCACTCAATTGATGTAATGTATTCATAAAATCTATTTCATTCCAATGTTCCTCTATCCATTTTATTATGTGTTTTGCACTATTATTACTCTATGAATAAATTACAGATGGTTGCTACGTATTGGTTTTCCTAAAACGACACGGCGTGCTTGCCGAGAGGTCTATCACGCCTTTAAAAAATTTCTTGTGAAATTCTGATTAAACGATCTTTTGCACCAAATAAAGAACGAGAGGGAGCGTTATATGGGGTCTACACTTTATCCACCGACATAACGTGCTCCCTCGTTCTATATTGATTACGTAAATTTGTTTTCACCTAAGTTTTCCTGCTCATTATTACACTTCAATCAATTATATAATGAGCCTTTGTAGCAAAGTTAAAGTGCAACCTCGTCTCACAGGGCTTTTTTCTAGGGCTTTCTTCTTTCTTTCTTTCTTTTTAGGGATTTCTTCTTAAGGAAAAGCCCTGGTCAGGGACGAGGTTGACTGGGTTAAGGTGCTATTTCTTGTACTGTCGAACCCCGTTTTACGGACACCCGTGCTTAACTGGACACTTCTCCATTACGGACAGTTTTCCTTGTCCCTAGCTCTTGCAATTTCTCTAAATGCAACCCGTTTAATACGGACACCCCGTTAACACACTTTCCGTGGCCCTCTCAGTGTCCGTATTGATGGGGTTTGATTTTAGTGATTTTAGCTGTGTGCTAAGTCTTTTTTTTTAAACCAGTAGAATTAGTGGCCTCCATTTTGGAGTATGTTTTATTGATTGACCCACGAGCACTAAGAGCTCACCAAGTGTAGATGATCTACAAAATAAAATTCTGTTGTTCTTTTTTTACAGGTTTAATAACCAAGTACAACACTTTAAAGTCCTTCGAGATGGAGCAGGGAAATACTTCTTATGGGTTGTTAAGTTTAATTCCCTGAACCAGTTGGTGGAATATCATAGGGCAGCGAGCGTATCCAGATCCCAGACTATTTACTTAAAGGATATGATAAATGCACACGAGGTATTGAGTATTCATGTGTCTGACTATCGCTTAACATTTGCATACATTGATAATCATTAAGGCAACTCACATGATGTCTTGTGTAGACTACGAGCAGTCTCTCTTTTTTCTGTAGTCCGTCGAGCAAAACGCGAGACACGCAAATGGCCACGCGCGTGACTGATGGCGCGAGACGGGACGTTTCGCGCGTCTCGCGGCTTCGCCGCTCCCCGCGCATGCATTGCTCTCACTAAATCTGAAGAAAAAGAGAGACTGCTCGCAGTCTGTCTTGTGTTTTAAGGCCGTTAAGTTTTAAGCTACGTGCAAACGGACGCAACAACTCCCAACATTGTTGGGAGTTGTTGCGTCGGTTTTTACGTAGGGTTAGGATTGATACATAAAATAACGAGAGTGCAAGGCGCAAAATGGAATGATGGAATGGAATGGAATGTTTATTAGTTTTCCACTAAATGGGTTTTAAAAACTAATTACAATCAATACTAAATACATTAAAATTAAAAATACATTAAAATTAAAAATCTGATGGTTAAAAAGATTTTTTAAAATGTATACATTAAGTGTTTATAATTATAATTATTATTACTATAATTAGTCTGTTACATCCGTGCACGGTTGATAATGTAATCTGTGATGAGGGAGCTTATAGCGATTGGAGGATAACCCGACAGCTGAATTCTAAGCCCAAGTTTCCATGCAACACGCCAATGACATTTCAAAACTCTTAACCAAGCCAACAGTTTCATAAAGCAACGTGCAAATGGACGCAACTACTCCCAACAATGTTGGGAGATGTTGGCCAACAATGTTGCGTCCGTTTGCACAGGGCTAAAAGCTGGACAGGTTTCAAACTTTTTATTGCGCAACAACTTCCAACAACACGCAACAGGGACGGACGACACAAACGGACGCCACATGTAACATCCAACAATGTTGCTTCCGTTTGCACGGGACTTAAGAGGGGGAGCACGGAGGATCATGAAGGGGTATAGATTGCTATTTAAGGCTAGGACCCAATTACTCGGAGTCTCCAACTTCCATATAAGTCCTTGGAGTCAATCCTTTCCCGTTTTAATTTATTTACAGGAACAGCTTTCGCAGGATATTTTTCACGCCATCTTAGTAACAACCAATCAGACCAGCGTTTGGGCAGATGACCGCGGAAATAGTCTTTTTTTGCGGGAATTAAAGTTCTAAGAATAAGTTAAAACGGAAAAGGGTTTACCCAAGGTTATGGCAGATAATGGGGGCTCCGGGAAATTAGCTCCTGTTTAGGCTAATTTCCAGTGGAGGGTTGGGAAATTTCATTCGCATCACTAAGGAGGGTCAACTCATTATTTCATGCTAATTTCTGATCCTGATAACATATGTTTTTAAGGTGGGTCGTGCTCTGTTTGACTTTGTGTGTCAGGAAGAAAACGAACTTGCCTTTTCGAGGGGAGATTTAATCAAGATTACAGACACAAGTGATGCTCACTGGTGGCACGGTAAAATAAACGACAGAGAGGGTATGTTTCCAGCAAATTACGTGCAGGTGATCACGACAAGATAGTGCCGGTAAAACTGCCCAAAAAATCATGTTTGTACTCAGGGGATCAGTCTGGAACCGGTGTTTTGAAAGTATGGTATAAATAAAACATAACTGACACAAAGAAGGGGGATATGCAATTTCACATTAAAAAGCTGGAGTTCTGATTTGACGATTTTCGATATGTTATAGCCACAGCTCTGTAAGTCTAACTGTAAGTCGTAAACTATGTCGGATTCATATGTTAAAGGGGCTGCACTGTCACGGCTGTCTTTTTCATTTTGTTACATGTAATATTGCCTTATGCGCTATGAAACTTGAGGTTAACAAAGAAGTTACTTGCAAACGACGAAATCACAGCTTTTTGTATAAGGAATATACCTCCCAAGCGTTGTATCAAACGTTACAAACAACAAAAATGCACTTTGAAAAACTGTTGGGTTAAGTTCTCAAAAACCCACACTGATTTCAATCCGTTTTAATCTTCTTCAAGTTTGTCCATCCCTGCCTACTTTTGTATTTGCTCTGTTATTAATACTTTCTTCTAATGTTTTGCGCGATTATTTTTCTTTCACTCAATTTGGTGGCAGTTTCACGGTCAGTAATTTGTGACACCGCTCCTTTAATATGTGTTATTAAGAGCTGAGATACTGAACCCTTTTGTCCCTAGGCGTCAGCATTAAAATTTCATTTCGTGAATAGTCTTGAGATACGTTTAATGTTGAAATAAAGAGAGCTCGTGGGCAAAAGCTTGTCTCACCCAAGGACAGTTAAACCCTTGACAGTGTTCGAAGGCAAATGTTAAGTATTATTGAGAGAATAAACACATCTCCATACAAAATTATTCCAACACTATTCCTTTGTACATAAGCTTCTTTCTTTTAAGTTTACAATGAATGCTGCCTCTGTTAAGCCTTTTGCGCTGTTCATTGTTAATATTTTTTTCTATGTACAATGGTAATGATCATTTTGTAACTTTTGTCCCTTTTCTTGTGTTTGTTATTCATTTGGATGTAAATATGGTAAAAAAGTGTTGTAATAAAGAAATATTGAAAAACATTATTTTCCTCTTTTTTTCTTCAAAATCTGTGTCAACAATGTTGTTTTCTTCCTGTCATAATTTTGTTACATGATCTAACAAACTACATAGTATTGGAACAGCAGGCTGATTTTCAACTTGACTGTACTTCTCTAAAGAAACCTCTTTCCTAGGAGAAAAACCACACCACGGGCCAGAGTTTGAAACCCCTCTCCACATGCCGTCTCACCCTATCCACACCTCCACACTACCCCCAACCCACCACCCCAAGGATCCACTCAGGAATTTTCACAGGCATGCATCATTTCAAACCTTTTACCAAGGGTATTTAAAAAAACAACAACAACAAATGTTTGCACTTGATTGATTAGGTGTGGCTGTAAAACACCATTCTTTTTTCACCAAAAGCCACAGGACGTCCACTTCTAGTGCTTGAAATAATTTTATTATTTCCCAGCTGTAGCAGGTAAAGTTATCTGGTCTGAAGCTCGTCTATATTTCCCTCCAGCTAGTACAATAATGGAACAATCCTGTATCGAGATTGAGGATATTCCTTAAACTTCTTTTTGTACCAGTCATGTGTCACTGTTGCCCCAAGAGAGAGGTTCTCAACTGTTAGAAGCAAGATTAAGCCAATGTAAATATTCTTTGCTTTCTGTAGTAGAAACAATGATATGTAAATCATGATTTCTGCAAGGTAGTGAGGGCTGGAAACAAACTCAAACCAGTCTCCATAAGGTATTCTGTAGACTTTCCTTGCCTCCATGCTTGGTGAGTGCCGTAACTTTGCTAGGATGTTATGACACCTCCACTGATGCAAACTTGCCCATAAAAACATAGCTACGGCAAGCCACTGGTACCAGGAAAAGTCTTTGAAGGGACGTCTACAAGAATTGCACCAATCTGTCTTGAAAAAATAAAGTTATGAGCAAGCAAACAATGTCAGGTTATCATGCAGTAGTTACAGTTAAATATAGCTGAATGATAAGATAATCAAGCAGTAACAAAAGCAGGCTGCTCTTTCTCAAGGCCTGGTGTTGGTTTCTTTTTCACTTTTGTCCTATCAGTTGATTATCTTGCAAGATGAATCTCTTGAAGTGACAGTGTAAAATCAATTTACTTGGCAATAGTTTTATCCTCTGAAATTATCAAATTAAGTCACTAAAAAAATTGGGTTGTAAATAATCAGTGGACATAATCAAAATTCTCAACAAGTTGTTAATTCTAGCATTAAATGGCTGTCATTAAGCAGTGAGGGGGTATTTGAATGTTTCTTCACACAAGGTGCACTGATGGGATCAATTGAACGTTTTAAGATACAGTGGAAGCCTGTTAATATGGTCACTAATAATAATATTGGCCATAAAAATTTGGCCGTATTACAAGGACTGGCTCAAATTTCATGACTTGAGGGCTGCAATGACAAAATACACCGTATGTCGCATTCACCATACTGTTCTCATTAATAAACAACCGGAATGTAGATATCATGTACAGTATTGAAAAAACTACTTTAAATTTTCCTTTAGTACCCCATGCCCTGCCTCCCCCAGTTTTACATTGATAGGTGTACTACAATAGTAGCATTTTTTTCTCCCTTCTTATATAAAGTTGACAAGAAGATTCACCTTTGTCGATTTGTTCTGCCTTGAGAAATGGGACGGCAACTGCAGCAGCATCCAGAATGTAAAATGCTATACCCACAAAGTAATGTAATATATGAATCCTACTGGAGAATACACTGATAAAACAACACTCATATAATCTGCGACTTGTCTGTACCAGTAGAAGAAAAAGAGATACAAAGGCAGTGAAGCAGTCAATATGAGGAGTAAAGTGAAGGCTTAGTATGTGAGACATTGCCTTGGGAACTGATGTGCCTCCATGGAAACAGTGAAGAACTAACATCAAGAGAAGCAAACAGGACAAACAACTTCCAACAACATAGAAATGAGTAAACCACCTGTGAAAAAAGAATAATGTAATTGTTAAAAAAAATCCATGCAGAACAATAGCCATCCTCAGAGACCCAGGAGCAGATACTGGGGGCAAGGGAAAGTCTAAACGGGCGGAAAAATAAGGCAAGAAAAAAATTAAACAACGGCGAGAAGAGCCCCTGGGGACAATGTCTTACCAGACCAGTTCCAAATGGTCGCCGCCGTTCTGGCTACTGATTGGTGCCAGAAAACTTGTGTTTTTCTGGCACCAATCAGTAGCCAGAACGGCAGCGACCGTTTGGAACTGGTCTGGTAAGACATTGTCCCCAGGGGCTCTTCTCGCCGTTCTTTACTTTTCTTCGTGCCTTATTTTTCCGCCCATTTAGACTTTCCCTTGCCCCCACTATCTGCCCCTGGGTCTCCGAGGATGAACAATAGCAAGCCCAGTGACAGTACACTTCGGTTTTTCAATAGCATTTTTACTGTCATAGTAATTTAACACACTGAATAAAAAATGCTGTTAAACTTCATACCCCATAGTTTTGGTGGACTTTTTTCCATCTGTAGTTAGCTTATGTACTTTAATAGCCCTTTCCACTAGAGGTCTTTAGGGGCCTGGCTTTGTTTTTGGGAGGGATAAGCTTGGTTTCCTCCAATTTAGGTGGCACTCTTAATTTCTTCACACATTGATCGTCGCACAATCTGTCTGACTCTAAGATCAATAAAGCCAGTCTGGTGATCGCCAGAAGCTGGGTCTAACTTTCACACCAGGCAGTATCCTATTTACCAGTGAAAACTGTTTTTTTTGTTTTATTGCCGTAAAGAATAGGGGAAAAAATCCCACTTGCCCGTGAACGTACATCCTAAAATTAATTCTCGGCTTGCACTGTCACGCAATGAAAAATAAAAATGCAAACCATTCAATACAGAAGGACTAGAATCTGGGAAATGAAAAGGGATAAATATACAAAAACCCTTGCCAAGAATCAGGTCTGTGAAGTATTTCAAATGCGAGATATTGGGAAAAACGGTTTACCTAAATTTATAAAGCGTTGTATGGAAACGCCATGTTGGTGTCCCTTTCAGGAACACCAATATGGCCGCCGGATACCAACAGAAACATCTGTTTTCGAGTTTTCCTACTAATCCGTGAATTCTTCGCTTGAGGAACTCGTTAATATTACAGTAATATTTATTCTGAGACAAGGAATGTTTAGATTGCAAAATCTCCCAAAATCGGTAATGTTTTTAACCCACGTAAGAGCTTTCCCGACCGCCAGCTAAATGCCGGGTCACGCAGAAGCCTGGAAATTCAAGCGTCCTCTCTCGCAAAACGAAGAACCCTTTCGAACCAAAAATTTGTTTATGTAAAGGTGTTTAGGTACTGTAATACCTCGTGAAAGTAGAAACTCAGGAGAATCGATAGTTTCTTAGTTTGATTTTGGTGACGTCACGTGCAACCCAAGAATATTCAACCATTTTTCTGAGACCCAGTATTAGTTAGTCTCCTTTGCAGCCACTAAGGACAGGCAGCTTCAAGGAAGACACGGTATTAGTATGAATAATCTAACAAGCTGCATAGCATTAGAACAGCACGCTGATATTCAACTTGACTGTATCCCTCTAAAGGGGCCTCTTTCCTAGGATTAACACCACAAATCTACTACCTTAGCCCTGATTGTAGTCCATGGGCCAGAGATTGAAACCCTACTCCACCTTACCCCCTCCACCCCCACTGCCTCCTCCTCTCTCTTGAATTTCATATAAGCATGTTAAAACATGATTGATCGGTGGGTGTGGCTATACAGCAATCTATGAGCACTATTCTTTTTTCTTTTTACCAAAAGCACCACCTCTGTCATACAAACCTTAGGCTTCTGGTTAAAAAAAAAAAAGAATGGAGCCGTAAAACCACACCCACTGACCAACCACGCGTAAACTATCTTTGGTGAAAGGCTTAAAAACAATACATGTCTGCAAAAAATCCTTGAGCTGGGGAGTGGTTTGACCTTCTGTTCCACGGACTTCACGCCACTGAACAGTGTAACATAAATATGATACCCTCCCCTAGACGTTTGGAGTACTTTCCCCTATCTCAATCCAATGGAAATCTTATTGTTGCACCTACTTAGGCCATGAGGTTTTAGTAAATGGAGTGAGCTTACCCTCACCTCCCAACTATCTAATGCATGAGTACAAAAGTTCACCATATATATCACCTGTTTGGAACATGTAAAATCTGAATCAATCCACTGCAATTTTCCGCAGACTCAGACTTTCCCCATTCAAAAGTGAAGTGCATCCATTTGGGAATAAATCTCTTCAAAATGTACAGTATGGACACCAGAAAGCTGGCGATATTTGCGAGAAACAAAGAGAAAAGAAGAACGTCCATTTTGAGTGTGCGCCTTTAAATATACAGCCAGCGGTCATTCAAAATAATGTAATACGCAAGCGCAATCCACGTGTACCAAAAAATAGTGTTCAGAAAAAGTTGAAAATTAAGCGATTTTTAGTTCTTTCCCACTTCATTTTGAGAACAGGAAGACAAAATTTGGTTAAAATGGTTTTGATGACAATGATAGGCCGTGTTATAGACGGCTTACCTCTCGCAGCTTCGATGCAGAGCGACCAGGATGTAAGTGTAAACGTTGATGTACACATTCAGCTGATTCCAGCAAATAGCATATGCCTGTGTTTAATTTTGCTGGCTAAACGGGACAAGTACGATGTCACAGATGATCAGCTGCTCAATTTATTTTAGTTTATTTAAACCTATTTCATACAGATGCGAAAGCGTCAGATTATGTGGGTAAGGGTACTTGACTTATCGTGGGTTTTGGACTTTTTGATAATTGTACTTATCACGGAAGCATAATGTACAAATGAATTTAAAGTCCCACCGTACTGGTCTCGGATGATTTGGGGTCCTTGCCTAGACCCTTGTTAAATTTCTTCAATGGTGTATACCCTGAGGCTGGAATCCTCATCAAAAGCCCTGTAAACCTCCCGGGAAAAGGATTAACACCACCTTATTTTAATGCAACTGACAGAGCTGATTCTGAAATCTATGATTTTTTATACCTACATTGCTTTGTGCCTTTGGCTGTGACTGTGACAGATCTTAAGAGGACCTGGTCACTTATTACTGCAAGTGGCAAAGTGACATGTCGGTGAAATAGAGCAAGGATTATTGAAATGGCTCAGTGACTTCCCAGTTGTAACTGATAAGTTACTGTGGGCCATCCCATCTAATAAACACATCCCCCACCCCCCCCCCCCCCCCATTGATGGGGTACTATTGGCCACACCCTTCAAAACATTTTTCTGGGGTAACCAACCCCCTTGATCTAAACCACTTAGAAAATGTGGCAATCTTATTTGTCCATATTGTTATATTGAGGTTTTACAGCACTCCTCATCAGAATATTCACCTTCACATAACACTCCCCTTATCCCTTCAGAAATTGACATATTAGATAATAATTCCCTCCTAATATTGACCCCCTCAGAAAGTCTCTTGGGAAATTGACATTCCAGGGTACAGAACTGCCGCAGGCCAAAGGATCGAGCTGTTTCACTGTTGAATGGCTTACCCAAAAGGCTCATTAAGTTAACAAACATTGTGACATTCAAGAAGGGACTTATGCATTATTTAAAATCGTCTCAGTAAGCAGTTTATTTTTAAGACAGGGTTGCTTATATTACTTTTGTCTTTGTAACGGAGAGAATTAGAGGCTATGTTACTGATATCTTGTTAAAATTGGGTGAATTCATATATTATAGTTTCATACTTTTTTTTTACTTATGATATTGATCTAATAATTACTTTGAAAAGCCATACATGGCTATAATTATTATTATCATCATTATTATTGGCAACCCCTTCAGAAAATCTCACCTTTAAAGGGCGTGCGGATATATAAAAATATTAAAGGAATGGCCCTGTGCTGCCAAACCACTTAAATATATACATATTTACCATACTGCCTTGTTCTATCAACGCTTTAAGAAAATTTATCTAACCTTCAATCATGCAGGTCTTTTTTCCCTTACTCTTTGAATGGTGAGGGTTCCATTTTTTCCTCTGCAGTTTCCTGACTTTTTTGCTCGCCTGATAAAAAAGAAACCCTGACTGCATGTCAATTTTTTCATAATAAAAACAGCAAGGCAAGGAAAAAGGTCTTTTGAACAGAGTTTACTTCCTTTTTAAATCATGATCTCATTCTGTGTTTCTCTAGACTAGTCGCAGCTTGCAAGACTATCAGGCCCAAGCAAAGCTATTGTTCAGAAAACTCTCAGACAATTCACCAGCAAGAAGCAGCATTGAGACAGGACCAATGATGTTTCAGTGAGTAGTTAATGCATGGGCTACAGGTTAAATTTTTATTTAATTAACTTCAATTACTTACATTGAAGTAATCTTTTGTCGTTTCTGGTCAATCCTCCCCATACATTTCTTGAAGAAAGCCTGGAGACATGCTTTGTTGTGATTCAGAAGTCTCTCTGCATTCATTAAAACTTGGTAAATGGGCACTCTCTTCAAATCCTGGGGTATCAAGCGGAAGTGAGTTTTTTCCTCTTTTAATATGCCTTGATGCTATCAAATTTGTAAAAAAATTTGCCAAGTGCCTTTACTTTCATAGAGTACTGGACGAAAGGTGCAAAAGGTTCACTTCCAGTTGACGTGTGTCGCTCAAAAAGGTTGTTGCTTAAACTCCCTAACGTCTGACAAGCAACATGGCCTTGAAACAGTGATTAGACAGAGAAAACAGTAAAAACATCATCTGCAGATAGGGACATGGTTTCTTCCTCAATGCCTTTAACAAAGAATTTTTGAAATTCACACTAGGGACATAATGTACCCTCTCCCTCTTAAAAGGGCCTCATGAAAGAAAGACTAAATAGGCTAATTTAATGGAAATATTCCTAAAAAATACCATAACACTAGCTGCTGTCACTTACATGTGGTGTGGGGGGCATAATAATTTTTTTAAACCATAATTACTGTTCATTTCATATGGCTGAATATTCATCACTACCATTCAATACACTGCTGTAGTTTTGATTCTGTGTGATGTCGGACTGGTGCGATGGAAGTTGTCTGCCCAGCTAATCACAGAACACTGTATCCCTCTACCCTGATGGTACATTATATCTCATGGTTATGCTTTTATTGATTTAACTCTTTCATTCATTAGTGAATGACAGAGTCATCTATCTTCTGAGTCTGTTGACAAAATCCTATTGTATATGGCCACTGAAATGAAAACTCTTTGACATTGGGCTTGATTTTAAATTTTCCTCTTATCAACAGTTACATTATTGAAAATGGAGTATGCTACTTGACTTTAACAGAAAAGACATTCTCCAAGAGAGCAGCATTTAGTTTCTTAGAAGAATTATCCTCAGAGTTTCAAAGAGAGTTTGGTTCAAGAGTTCCCACGGCAACTAGACCATATTCATTTATTGAGTTTGGTGAGTGACTTAACAGGGGGTAATGTGGTTCTTTTGAAACTTAAAGCTAAGCCCCCTAAGAAAAAAGAACAAATGTTTTTAGTACAGAATTTGGTAAAAAAGAAGAATGTGGGTTGTTTTTTTTTTTATTTTTATTATTTCCAACTTTTTCTTATTATTGCCATTTGAATGCTATGTTTTTGTGTAAAAACTTGCAAGAGGTGACAGGCCGCACATCTTCACTGGCGTGAAACCTTTGAAAACCTTTTTCATATTGCTCCATTGAGGACAACTCTTTCAGGGATCTTGCAGTTTAAAATTTGAACCATGATATAGCTTATATATAGCGGACCAAGATACAACTTGGTACTGCAGTTTATGTTCGGCAAGGGAAAATTGTGTAAGCTGAGCAGAACCTTTAAAATGTGCAACAGACAATTTATTCAGTACGCGTGTATTCCTGTTGAATTTGTGGCCCGTTTATGAGGTTTGTCTACTCAAAAATATAATAATTTTTCCATAGTTGCTGTTATCTTAGGGTATCTGCTTTTAATATCTCCGTAGAGTTTAGGTTTACGCGATCTCAGAGAACAATGTTCTGCTGTACACAGCACGTAGCCTGGTTTTGTGTATTTATAACGTCTTTAGTAGAAGCATGATTTAAATACATTATGATGCTGTGTCCTTTGAATGTCATTTTAAAACTCAATTGCTTTGTAAATGTGACTTGTAGTTTTAATATCAGAGGAGGGTATTTTAAAGCTCGATATTTTTCAACCATTAGCATGTTGTTTTTTTACCAATCAATTGACTGGCTTCTTTGTGCCACTACATAATGTGACGTCATGTGAAAACCAACAATACAGGTCAGATTTCGTGTTTCGTATTTTGCGCAGACTATCAATTCATCCGAGAACCTCCGAATACATGACGAAAACACATAGGCTGTAACACAACAGTAACGTGACATCCCCCCCCGTCTCTCCGAAAAGTAAAATGAAACGAGATACGGGGCACTGTCTCGTCTCTGAGTACCCTGTGAGCAGAGGCCCTTCGATCTTCCTAGATAAGTAAGATCCCTGAAAGAGTTGTTCTCAATGGAGCAATATGAAATTTAAGGTTTTCAAAGGTTTCACGCCGGTGAAGATGTGCAGCCTGTCACAAAAGGGAGGAAAAGAGTTACAATTTAAGATTGTGTGCAATGGGAATCATGCTTCAAACCCCAAGAACTTTAACTAAAAAGACATTGGGTGACCGTGCTTTTTTAGCTGCGGCACCTAAACTGTGGAATGGGTAACCATCACAAATACGAAATGAGCGCAATTTTCATAGGTTTAAAGGTTAACTTAAGACCCATTTTTTTAGATTAGCTTTTTATTAGGATTTTTTAGGATTATGTATATATTATATTTTTCTAGATCCATTGTTTTTTTATATAATTTTTTTAGTTATTTTGGATAACTTATTAATGTCGATAATTTACTTTCATGTAATGCACATTTGATCATATTTACATGTATTTTGCGCAATATAAATATTAAATTATTATTATTATTTGTTATTATTCTTATCACTGTCACCTCTTGCAAGTTTTTACTTTGGTGCCTTAAAGGTTGGACGGGAGCCTGAGCGGCTCAGGCATTACCTCATACTTACCAATGCACAGAGGGGGGAGGGAAGGGCTGGGATCCAGAATCTGGAAAGATTTGCTTAAACAACATATCTGCAAAGATCAGCTCAAAAATGCCAGCATGAGATGCAACTTAAGTCACAAGATAAGCAAAAGGTCCCTGCTATCACCCCACAGATCACTTACGCTTGAGGAGGAGACCACTGACCACATTGACTCGCAATTTAACTTTGCCTAAATTACGTTTAGCCACATTTCCTTTGGATGAAAATAACTGGTTTTTAGGAGTGTTTTTTTTCCAATTAATGCTGACCTTTAATTAAACCCTCAGTAATTAATGGTACACATACTGTATTGGTTACTTTATGTGATGCAACTGTTCCAAGTTATTGTCACCAAAAACACACAGAAGACTGGGTTCTAAACTATGAGCAATTTTATCAGTAAGATAAACAACCAAAATTGTTCTGCTTGATTCACCCATCACCATCTTTTTAGATATCGATATTGTCCGATTATTTCTACTTTCTAAGGCTCGGTTCAGACGCCCTACCTTTTCATGAGCTGAACCTAATACATTGAATTAAGTACATGAAAAGTTCGGCATCTGAATCAATTGGGAACGCCTGTTTCAATTTGGAATGGCTCAGCCATTCTTTTCACCTGGCCCGGCCAGGATTTCACCTTTGGAGCGACTTTGGAATGGCTTTGATTCAGATGCCGAACTTTTCATGTACCGAACCTAATGCATAAATTATTATAACATCTTTTGTAAGTAGTTTGACCGAAATGAGCATTTTTCTTCTTTTGAATTTATTTCGGCTCGAATTAAGATCGCCCTCTGAATCAATTCAGCCGGTAATCTGGATTGGCCTTAATTTGAATTAGGTTCGGCTCATGAAAAGTTTGGTGTCTAAACCGGGCCTAACAATATGTCCTGGAAAAGTAGACTCTATTAGCCAAAGATGGTTTAGTAAGGAACATTTTGTGAAAGATCAAAGAAATTTAGAGTCAATCTCTGTCGTTTTTCAGTGTAATTTTTGTTGTCAAAAAATTTTTCAATGTTTTGAGGTGGTAGTAACAGATCAGAGACAAAGAAAAAATTTAATTAGTATAGGTAATAGCATGATTTGTAGTGATATTTGGCATAAATACCACGAGTGATATTTCGAAATTGTTATACGTAATTTCACGAGCCGATAGGCGAGTGAAATTTGAGACAACTTTGAAATATCACGAGTGGTATTTATGCCAAATATCACATACAAATCATGCTATTGTTTGTTTATACTACGACCCTCAAAAGGTTTGTAATTTTCACATGTAGGTATTTCAAATTAAGCTGAAATACCACTGCTCTAAGCCAATCAGATTGCAGAAATTTCTCATGTAGTAGTATAAACTGGTTTATATAATCTTCAAACCAATGAAAAATTTGACCTACAACGGTCATGCTACCATAACATTTCACTCCCTTTTTAGATACATACATTCAAAAGGCAAGAAAAAACTATCAAGATTCTAGAACAAGAAGGAACTTAAACAGATTGAATGATGAACTCCACGATGTACAGCGGATCATGGTTCAAAACATTGATGATGTTCTTCAGAGAGGCGAACAAATTTCAGGTAACTTTAGGTTTTAAAATTCATTGGCTGAGCCTATTGTTGGAGAAAGTGACAACAATATTTGATGCACAAAAAATGTCAGTATTGGTTTATTAACCAGAAATATGTATAATTTATTGTTTTGTTTTGTTGTTGTTTTGTAGTGTTGGATGATAAGGCAGGAAATCTAAGGTTTCAGTCAGAAAAATACAAGAAAGATGCAACCTACTTAAATTTGCGTTCTGCATATGCCAAGTATGCTGCTGTAGGAACAATTTTTGTAGTATTAATGATCTATATTCGATTCTGGTGGTTTTGAAAAGTGAAGAGAAATTTTGAATAGAGTCATATATAGAAAACAGTTATTAATATTATTATTAAGCCCTACTGGTTAACAGTTTCCAAGTAAGTTACCCTGGTAAATATGTTGATAATCTTAAGTACAATTTGTTTTAGTTGTCTTATCAATAACCAGCATTCTTGCCAATAGTGACAAGCAGGAAGATGTGAGCAAATGAGACAACTACTGTACTGGTTAATTGTTCCTTCTCACGGGCAAAGAACTTGTCACAATATGCCCACAGCATATTGTATATGCATATATGCAATTAAACAAACACATTATTGCAGAATAGATTTCAGAACACAAAATGAAACCTACTCAACTTGAAACTTCATTTCTTCCCTGCGGCAGAGATCTCTCATGACAAGAGAAAAAGGAGAGGAAAGAAAGAGACTTCTGCCGGCCTCTGATGCAATTGTAATAATTGTAATTTGTTTACCCACGAAGTAATTAGGAGTTCTTATGAACTCATTTAAACGTGTCCATGGATTCCAGATTGAATTGGAAAGTGGAGATGTTGTTGGTTTTTGATGAGAGGGCAAAACCAGAGTACCCGGAGGAAAACCTCACAGGGCAAGGGAGAGAACCAATAACAAACTCAACCCACATGTGGCTTCAACGCCGGGATTTGAACCCGGGTCACATTGGTGGGAGGCGAGTACTCTCACCACTGCACCACCCTTGCTCTCCCTGAAGCAAGTTTTTAATCATTCATACATGCACTGGCATTTCCTTAATGACCAATAACATTTAGTCATGTGTGACACAACTTACAGAACCAGTTTGCACAATAGCAATTGTGGGCTCAGAAAATAAATTTCCAGCGTGCAGTCTCAAAAAAAGAAACCAATTTTGAAAACCATTAAGTTTCAGCCACAAATGTGGTCGGCAGCTAGGTGAAAGAATGTGTCGGAGGTTGGCAGGTCTCTCTCTTTCCTATAATTCTTCTCTTGCCGTGAGAGACCTCTGCTACCAAGGAACTTGATTTCATAACTTGCTCCCGCAATCTCACTCTTTGAGGTTATTTAATCACTGAAGTTTGTTTTACACTAACTTAAAAAGTGAAGTGAAATTTAAAATACCAATGCTTACATGTATTAATGAACTATAGCTGTTCCTTGTAGTTGACTATAACTACATGTAGGACTAATCATATTTTTTACAATAAAAAAAATTGAAATTTTTGTTTAACATCTAACAACGTTTTCGTCTAGTTATGATCTAGGTTCTTTATATAATGCTGTTACTGCTTAGAGTCATGTTTCCAGTTCATATAGTCATAATCAAGACCTATAGAGAAACCCAAGGACAGTAGGCTGCCAGAATACCTCTTGGATAGTAGATCAGTTGTTTGTCATCTTCTTTCCACTTAATAGTGAAGATGACAAAAAAAGGTTTCAGTGTGCAAGACAAGTTTGAATTTAGTTTATTGACACATCACATTGTTACAACCTTCAACACAATGTACACACCCATGTCATGTTTTTTTTTGTCAGGTTACAAGGCAAATGTGTTATCTTAAACACCTTTTCTGTGCCATGTGACACACTTTTTTACATCACATTATCTTATAAGCTCTACTTTGCTTCATTTCCTTCATATATCATGTTGTTTTTATTTAAGTACCCCAAAATAGTATTACTTGGTAACTTACAAATACCTTTTTGTTAAAGAAATCACTTAATTTTGAATGATTGTAATGTAAATAAGATAATATTGAGTACTGATTCACAGTCAAAAAATAAACAATACGACTATTTTTTTGCAAAATGTTTTTATTAGAAACCAGAATCATATCAGTTGGTACCCTGTTATGGCAGAGTTTCCCTTCAGCATGGTTTGTTGCATTTACAAAGTTGTTTGTGTCATAGACATCCATGCAGTTGGCTTGTTTACTAATACCTGCAATAAACCTCTCAGGGAAAACCATGTAGGAAAGAAACCTCTGCTAGCAGGATAACTGGTTGTAGAATATACAAAATTAGTTTTTACAGCTGGTGCAAAAGTGGATCATGCCATTATTTAAATATCGCACATCAAAATTCTTGCAAAATATTACTTTTTACCATAAATCTTCTATTAAGCCCTCCCTTTTAAATAAGCCCCCGTCTCTTATAAGCCCTCCCTTTTCCGGGCAAGAAAGTTAATGAGCCCCCCTGCCCTCCCCTTGTTATTATTTACTGATAAATGATAGACTGTATTAATCAATCATCATGTCAGGAGTCTATTGCGACTCCAAAACTTCATGTGGATGGTTTATTCACAAGCTGGAACTTCAGATTGGTTTTTGATCCTCGGCTTCATGACCTCGAATGTCTTATACTAGAGCTTTTCCACACTGCACTCTAGTTCTTTATGGAGAACTGATACCTTCTTCTTTGCTAAATTGAGTAAGCCCCCTCTCTCAAATAAGCCCCCATCTCTATTAAGCTACCCCCCTTTCCCCTCAAATGTGTTTCTAATGAATAAGCCCCACCCTTCCGGGGTGGGCTTAATAGAAGATTTACGGTAAGTCAATCAAGTTCTACTAAAAATAAGTGTTTCGAAAAGTGGAGCTATTTACACCATGGAAAAAATTATCTTTATTCAATATACAATAAAAGTTATTTATTCTTAGATATTTCAAGTTGAGTAATTTTACTTAACCCGAGAAACAGTAATACTTAAGTGCCAAATAATTACTACTAGAAAAGAAAAGAGAACGATGAGATTTTAATGTAATACTGCATACAGTCAACTCTCTCTGAATGGACACCTCTATAAGATGTACACCTCATAAAACCGGACAACTAGAGTTGGTCCCTGCCTTTCTTTACTCCTTTTAGTTGACTCTATAAAGTGGACATCTTCCAAAAACGGACGTGTACTACTGGTCCCAAAGGCGTCCTTCTTAGAAAAAGTTGATTGTATTAGTCAACTTATCTATCCCACGGGTTAAGTAAAATCACTCTTAAAACATAAGTAAAATAGTTCACACTAATTTAACAGCTAGTGCATCATTCTAAAATACCACTTCAAATAAACTTAACCTAAAATTACTGTTTTAAAGGTGTAAGAATCAAATAGCTGTTTTCAAATTGTCTTGAGAATCAGGATGCTAAACTCTCTAGATGTCTCAAATTTGTTGACTGGTGTGGTGATTGGCAGCAGTGTAAAATTAAAGTTTCATAACACATTTAAAATTATTATTTACAGCAGGGCCATTTGAAAAGGACAAGCAACTGGAAAAAAAGTTGACAAAACTTCACTTAATAGATTTCAGCCATGCCCTCCAATGGTGTTGTTAATGTTGTAACAATAATAGACTACACACCAAGGTCTCTGACTTGATAAGCTACACACCTTTTTAACATCTTCAAAACTGTGTTGGCTTTTAATTAAAGAATTCATTGATAACACTACGGTAAAAGTTCAAAGTACTTAGAAAACTTATGTGAAGCTCATTTTGATCTTTCCCTATGACCACTACTTTATTTTAAGCTGATATTACAAATTTTATCAAACTGGATTAATGCGTGGGCAAGTAAAGACTAGATAATAGCCAGCAGTTAAATGCACCAGACAATCCTCTAACTTTACCTTATATAATTTAGCCCAGCTGCTTAACTGTGATATTACATTCTGAGTTATAGACAATATCAAGTGACTTTGTATCATAACTAAAACAAACAACTAGTAATATTACCATCAATTACTAGTTTCTGTTTCAATTAAAATGAACTCTTAAAATATAAACTTCAAAAAATGAATTAAAACTCCAGATGACTTGTGCATTCTTCCAAATTGTCTCATGATTTTTTCAACTTTTTCCCCTTGCCCAACTTTAATCGTGCTTGTCTCTGCTTCTTCTGGTTCTCCAGATCTTTCCAGGCCCCCATTATAAACTTGCTGAAATGATATAAAGGTTTTATTTCATTTTTTATTTGAGTGAGACAACTTACTGGTCTTCTTATCCTACTTATAGGAAAGCAAAAATATAACTTCAAGTTAAATTTCACAGAGATTTTAATACTTTATACATGGCTCCATCTAGCCTGCAAAGCAGGCGTATTTTTCCATGCAAGTGATGATATTTATGTTCCCCTGCCATCTTGGATATTAAAACTGAGAGAGATGGGGAGAGTCAAAAAATGATATCCTTTGACTTGCAGGAATAGGCATTCACTGATCAAGTCCACTGACTCCCAGGAATAAGTGCATGTCCACAGGTTGTGGGACTTAAAGCATCGGTTGTCTGAGCTTGTTGTGTTAGCATCTCTCTGAAAACTGGAGAGTCCATTCCAGGGCTTGTAGGAGTAAAATTAATGAAACTGTCCAAGTTTAGAAGTAAACCCACTGTACAGTCTATTAAGGAGTGTAACTGGGATATACTAATGCTGTTTTTTTTTAACAGTTGGCATGATGGATACAAATACTAATAGCACAATAACGTACATCATTACATCTTACTTTAATGCTGACAGCTCACTGATTAGTCCCTTTATCATTCCATTGTCAGTTGGCACATTCTTACTAAACACATTTCCTGTAACGTCACTGTGACTTGACATTTCGCTAGGATTAGCTTGCCTGTAAGATCAATACTGCTAGTAGTTGTAAAAGGTCATCACCTTTTTCAAAAGCAAAAGGTCTCTCACAACTCAGCAAAAGACTGAGTGATTTGTCATAATACACCTTTTTGAAAAATACTGTCAATGTTGAATCATAATTGTGCATGTTCAGCCTTGAATTCAAGAGGATCTTGCTAGGAGCTACATGTGCTAAGTATCAACTTTTCCATGTTTTTCATTAAGTGTTAAAATGTGGCACAGTTTCAGTCTTTGTAACTTCAGAAACCATCAAACCACAATTAATGATTGAATTCATGGTTCCTTTGATCACTAAGCAATAAGTTGTCTCCAAGTGAAAACTTTCTGCATGAATTGTGAAATCCATCATGCTGTTGTTCCACTAAAAATAATCCAGTAATTGCACCATGGTGAGGCAATGACTAGAGTATTTTTTGAAGAGGCCAAGGGAGTACATTTTGGATTAATTTATGGTGTCAATGAGGTGTATATAGCATTTTCTTGATTTTTATTCTAAAAAATGGGTTTTATTTAATTTATGATTTCAGTCCCACCACTGTCCCCATCACCACAAATAGGGATTACCCTAGTTTACTGGGATATCTAAGTACCTCAACTGCTGGAAGATATAGAACTCAACCAGGAGGACCACTAACATGTTGAAAGTCAAAATAACATTTTTGTTTTTACTTTGCTAAAAAATCAGCAGATTTCTTTATTCCTTTTCTGGTTAACTTGACTTTTGACCAGGCCAAATAACCCTTTAAGCCCCAAGATCCACCCACAAATTCTCCAGAATTTCTTTTAAGAATATTGAGAGAAATTGCTATAAGATCAAAGCATCCTCCCTTTGATAATCAATTTAGTAATTCTCACAAACTTTTCTCATGATGATCTGCTGCTGTTGTTTGGAGAAAATCGATGTTGGTCACTCTTGGGACCTTAAGGGTTAACAATGTGTAGCCCCGGTTGAATTTTTGCTGTAATATTCTTTTTAAACTCATGACTCACTACCCTATTAATGTTCATAAAAAAATACTTGGCCACCCCTGGTGTTTGATATGTGATGGAGCAGTAGCACTGGCACTCTATCTCATGTTTGATGTATTATTTCCCTTTATTTCTTTTACCTGGCATCCAGTTTATGACATGATGGTTGGTCAGGGGAAGACTCAAGGCCCACCAACTGAGAATCTGTACAGTCCATGGCCATTAAACAGTCAAATTCTGAGATTTCCCCCTCAGAGCCAAATGAAGAGCAAACTGGTGGCTGGTCACATGATGGCAAAGCTGATCTGCATTGTTCTGAGTCAGTGAATCTACCTTCTGTCTCCTTGCAAGGGGAACTGCATTGTAAAGATGATTCAGAACCTGTTGGCACTGTGTGTCCCTCCCTTATGTTTGAAGTGTTAGTTTCTTGGTATGCAAAAATTTCCAGTGCTGTCTGTGCATTAGAGGGCTGAGATTCTTCTATTTCCCTTCCAAGTCCTGTTTTGGGATCTGTGCCATCTTCAGTTTCATCTGCGTGATGCTTATTTTTGTCTCCTTCATTGTCTGGAGTTTCCAAACATTCACTGCTTGTATGACACATGTCTCTTCCATTCTCATGACACTTCATTGTCAGTTCATTGCAATCTGGGATTCTTTGCTGAGAATCAGATAATATTTTATTGAAAAATTTTCAATCATAATGCCAGTGAATTACATGTAGTGAATTTATTTTTACCTTTGACTGTATTAGTTCTAATCATGGTATCTAATATATCATGGCTCATGATGTATCATGTCATGGTATTAATTCATTTCATTAATACCATACCATGTTCACACTAAGGCAAAACATGTTGTTTTGTTACGAATAAATAAAACTTAGCAAATATGGAGATTTAACGGGTAAACACAGACTAATGGAAATATATCTTTTGTGACCAGAGTTTTTCTTGAATTGTAGTTTTTCCTAATAAGGACGAGGCTCACTCTCAAATTTGCTCTTAGCTGGGCTAGTTGGCATGATCTTAGTTTATGTATTGCCTGTGATGAGTATGAAAAGTTACTTGCCCATGCAATAGGAAAATTTTCTGGTTCCAGACAACTAGACTGAGAGCTATACAGTACAAGCAATTATCATGAAACAAGATTTGTATATAGTTCCTGTTGGTTGTTAAAGGTTTGACACCGAAAAGGAATGAAAAGAAACGGTGTTACTTACTGGAACAGTGACAGGCTTACATTGAGCAGGAACCATCTGGTCAGGACTTTGCTGTTTTTCTAGGTTGTCTAGCTCATTTGCAGGATATCCAAGGCAGATGGTAGAACCAAGCACATCTTCTGACATCAGTACATGTACAACCATATTGCTTTTCATTTCTGTATCTTCTGCTGGCAATGTCTGTGATAAGAGGTCATTTTCTGACTTGCTGTCAGAGAAATTTGTCTTTGTATGGGTGAGATCGGTGTCTATGTTTGAGGTTGGGCAGTGGTCTTTCTTCGACATTCTATCACTAAGCAAATCTACACAATTCATACTAGTTGTGAGATTAACCTCTGAGTGGCCCATTTCAGGGTTGTGGGTTAATGTACCTTTTCTTTCTGAGCCACTAATATCTCTCTGATTGCACTGATCATCTATGTTTCTCCTTGGCCACCCATAATCACCTTTAACATCATTTAACCTATGATCAGGAACTTCAACCTTTGCAATTTCTGGTGCTGGTTCAAACAAACTGACATGGCTGTTATCTGCAGGTATCTGAATTTTGAGGGCACTACCACAGCTTTCAATACCCTTTCCAGAAGTAGTTTCATCCAGGGCTGTTATATGAAAAAGAGAGTCAGAACCACAAAAATTATATGTCTCTTGTGATTTGTCAGTTACTATCACCAAGGTATAGATAAAGCTATCAAAGAATTTTGATAGAGATCTGCTTTAAATTCAACTTAAAAATGAGAGGTCCTACTGAAATTATATTCAAACAGTAACTCACCATGAGTGGCTGTTAATAAATTTTCTCTTCTTTGCATTAAAGGGCTAAATTTTTAATGGTCGAATATTTCATTTAGTTTAAATCAGAATTAGCAACTTATTGATGGAAGTTCACTTTCTGTGCTACCTTACGCTGCAAATGTCACACTAATGTAATCTGTAAGTTGACTATTTCAGGATCTTACCTGCTTCACTCTTGTAGCTGTTAGAGTGATCGATCTTGCATACAGCTTCAATAACATTTTGTAATACATCTTTAACTTCAGATTGTACCTCTGCCCTTGTTGATGACAAAAGAAATTCTTCTTTTCCAGTTGTTTGATTTTGGCAGAGAACAAAGTTTTTACCTTCTTGGCTGCAAGAACTCTGTGGTTTTATTCCCACAACATCAATTTCTTCTTCCTGTTTATCCTCTTTCATCTTATTTTCCTCCTCTTCTACCTGTATCAAGACAGAATGCAGAAAATAAGTAGAGTTTAACATGGTGGTTTTAGTCCTAATATTTATTACTCAAGTGTGATAGGATTTGTCGTCTACAATTTCATCACAAAACGACTAGCTGACCTGGAAGCTACTAAAAACTTAGAATATAAAAAGTTCAACTTTGCAGTGATGATTAATCTATATAGACTACCCAACCTTGTGAATGTTTTCTCCTTCGTTACAAATGTTAGTTTTCGAATTCAATTTGTAATAATGAACTACTTTACGGTGTATGAGAAGGTCTGATTATTCCTTGGAACTGTTGGAAATACAAATAAATTGATAAAGAAGGGCACACTGTAATATTTTTCAAATACTCAACGGGTTTGTGGCTTTTACAAACCTCCCTTGAGAAAACAAGGAAACATTATGGACTTCTTCAACCCTCAAAGTTAAAGTTTTTGCTTGGTCGCCATTTGGCGACCAATTCTTTTGGTTTAGGGAAACTTTTTTACAAATCAAGTCGCCAGCTTTAAAATCTTAGGCGCCATGGCGGCTAAAATGGTCGCAACTTGGAGGGTTGTTCTTTGTAACTAATGGTAAGTTTTTACTCGAACGCACAAACGAGCAAAGAGAAAGTCGGGCTGTTTATACGCTCCCCCCGTTTTATATGTCACTGTGGGTGGTACGTTTCAACGCCATTTAATAAAGCGGTCTCATTAACAAAACGTAAGTCTTAGTTAGGTTCTACAAGTAACAACCTTTTGTGAGTTTTTATACCCGTTGCCTTGTTCATCGTCTTTAACAGGCGGTGACCTCTCTGCAAGCGGATCGTCCTTGGAAAATTGTTTTGCACCTCTCCAGGGACGTTTTAAAGGCTTTGTAACTGGAGAAACAGGGACTCCCGTTCTATTTATAGTCCTTTTTGCTTTTCGAGTAAACGGTGGAACATACGTCAACTTGCTCTCTTCTTCCTTTAAAAAGTCTACGGCGTTTGTTTTGCACTCGGCAACTGTTTCCAGACATGACTCCAGTTTGTCTGAAGACAGTTCTTCGTCGGGCTTTTTCTGCTCATCGATTAATTTGGCTTTCTTCTCTTCAATGAAAGCGCTTCTTTCATTTTTATCGTCTTTGGGAACTTTCTTTGCGCCTCGTTTACGACCCTTTCTTCCGGCCATTTTGTTTTCTGCTGACCGGTCGCTGACGGGCTGTTTTTGTGAGTTTTGGCGCCAAATGTCATGTGGTCGCGAAGGACTGGATCGGTCGTCGCTTTTCTCTGTGTCCGCTGGTCAACACCGCGGCAAAACGTCTACGCATGCGCCAGGTTGAACATTTCCGGTCTCTTTTTCAGTCACACTTTTCAGTCAGATCAAAGTCTCACGCGCGCTCTCGGCTTCATTCTGTGTGCAGCTTGTAGTTCAGTCGTTCTGCTTCATGCTGCTCGTGTTTTTGACTATTTTGTAGTTATAAAATTGCTTTTATGGATAACCAGGCACAGATCACTGAAACAATTAGTCGATTAGATTCAGAAAAGGTAAGATGATAAATTATTTTTGGGTAGAGCGTCAGGTAAACTGATTTTCATTCACGAAAACAAAGTTTTGGACTGTTATTTTTCACTTAACCCGGCTGAAACTAAGACATAAAAAGTTATCATTGCAAGCTTGTGTATTGTAGTTCTAATTTTCAGTTCTTCAATTTCTCAGTCTTCATGTCTTAAAGCCGATTCGAGCTTTATTTGGAAAACGACAACACACATTCGCTTTGTAGTTTTATTTACCAGTGAGTTTTACCGTGTTTTGAAACGAAACTCTTCTGAGTTGATTGCCATGAAACATAAGCCTAATTATACGCTTGAGGTCGGCAGCAAGTTGACAACTCTATTTATTTTTTTCATTCTCAGAATCAGAGAGCGAAAGCTGGTTCGATGGCTTTTAGAAGTCGAACTTTTAATGCCATGTATTTAGCAGCTGGAAGTTTCGTGTTTGCATGAGATGTAGCCGAGCCGCACAGTCTGAAATTATAGAAGTCTTCAACCAAAGAACAACCATGTAAAAGAATTAAATAGGCATTTTCTTGAATGAATGTCACTTATAGGCATGTTTAGTTTCCCAGCACTGAAAGCTCCGGGTCTTCGTGACTGTAGTCATCAAAGGCGAGGTTGTTATTAAATCCCGCACCGCCCTCCCGCACATCTTTGTTTTGAGTTCTTGTTTTCTCTGATAATAAAAAAATTGTTGAACGGACTAAAATTTTATTTCCTGGTTCTAGTGTTAATGATAATGATGACGTCTTTATTTTGGTTTCTTTCATAAGTATTGCCATTCTTTCTTAGTTATCGCCTTCTCCCAAATTAACTTATCCCAAACCAGTAGCATGCAAGAAAGCCAGTAAAAACAAATTCGTCTTGTCGAGCACTCGCGACCTGCAAACTTCAAACACCATTTTCACCGTTGGTGCAAACAGATATCCATGTGGTGCAAAAGTTTGACACTAGAAAAATATATAAGCTTTCGAATGAAGTGATTTTTTTGGCCCCCTTTTTTGTCTGTTTCTCCCTTTTTGCTTTTAAACTTGGTGCGACGGCAATGTTATGCTTACGCAATTGGTTTATATACTAGACCGGAAATAAAAAGCTTACCGGATGTTGAATTTTTTGCTCTTGCGCAGTGCGTTTTGCCGCGGTGTCCCGCTGGTCACACCACAGGATCCTTTCCCTGTTGGGACAGGTTAATGGAACTCAATGCGCCTATAGATCTGCAACTCCTCAAAGATGTTATAAAGAGATTATCCTATGGATTATCCACACGTGGACTAAAGGTATCCAGAACTTGACATACTAAATTGAATTGCTGCAGAAACCCATAAGGGGTTGAAATGTGTAACTCGCGTTCAATGCTTGTGAATATTCATTTTGACCATATTTGGAAATCTTAGTGATGGATATCCATTTTCAGCAAAATGGCTGCTGCGCTATCACCATGCAGATGTTTTAAGACAAGAGTTCTGCATTTCAAGGTTAAAAATACACCGTTAAAAGACAAAAAATGGAAAGAGAAAGTTCAAAAGAATGCTCAGCTTTCTTTTTGTGGAGAAAGCGAAGCTTTTCATCAAGAAATTGTCCCTCGAGGAATTCAACCTTGTTTTCTTCACGGCGGAGCCCATGGTCTGTTGAAATGCAACCAAGTCAGCGAAGTTTTTGCTGGATTTTCAGGTACATTTTGCACTCTATGGCCAAGACAATTACGTTTTTGAAAGGGAATTTATGTATTTTTAAATGTTTCATAGACGTTTTATAAATTTTTCTCTTCGGCGCTAAAGAAAAATTACAAAATGTGCTCTGATTTGAGATGGATTTGGTGGTGAATTTTGCCATGTGCTTAGCCGATGTCACTTGCGTGAACAGATCCACGATCCAGATAGTGTTTTCCGAATTGCTTTAAAGGATTAACTTTTTGGACTTTGAATAAAGATTTTCAAGAAACGGCTTCTCTGTCTATTGTTTTGAGTTTGTTCAGTCATAAAATTAGCTCAAAACACGATCGCGACTACTACATCTAAGTTTAATTTAAGATGCTTCTCACATTCATTACAAGCATCACTTTTTGCGAAGATTTCAGGTTCAGGTTTTGGACATTTTCGATACGCAGCTAATGAATTTTATTCGAAAATATTTTTCACTGTTTATTCTAGACTTTTAACATAAACATTTTAAAAGCCTATTTGCCGTATAAGTTTACTGCATGTGCAGAGGGTCAACGAGGCATCGTTTTTTGAAGTGACAACTTCAAGAAGTTGCGAGGCCGTCAATGGGTTTCATAATGTTACGTTTGGCCCAGGTGGTAAGGCAATAATATCCTGCTCAGTGTTTCGGTAATATTCCTGATTTCAACCTTTGAAAGCTTTCTCGGCTTACGGGAGTTTTTCCCCCGTTTGTCGGCCATTTTTTTAAGCGGGCGCGGGAACCTGAAGGAAAATTACGTCACGTTGTTTACAAAGTTTGATTGGTCAGTTATCTCTTCTTCTCGTTCCAAATATGGTACTTTCGAAAATGAATAATCGCGAGCATTGGACAAAGCAAACATATGAGAGTTACATGTTTCAACCCCTTATGAGTTTCTGATTGCTGTTAATCGAGCTAAAAGGTAATCCCTTGGTGTCCAGATGGTGAGGAGGCAGTTTATAAAAGGTTATTGATGCAAACTATCAACAGTGATCTTTACGAGACAACGGAATTTATATGGAAATTCCAGTATTAGGGGTGACAGCGAGACTTTGTTTTTGAGCAAAACCCATGCATGGTACCTGGGAAGCCACCTCCATCAGCTTCAACAGCACTAACTATCTGAAGGTTATCAGAGTGCCAGAGATCATAGTAGGAACGTTAAGGTCCTTAATTTGCGCTTACTATAGGTTTAATGGGACTATTTTATGTGCAAATTCAAACCATGCATGTCAGGTCATTTAAGTACATAACAGACTTGCTGCTATACAGTAGACAACAGCATACTTAAGAACCTGTCTTTAAATGTTTCCTTTTATCTAATGTCAAATGGAATTGAAGCTACATATTTAATTAATAGGTTCGTTTATTTTAAAAAAATTCCAGTGAACAAAACAAAGGAACTGTGATGATCATAAGGTATAAATAAAAAAAAAAAAACTGTAAACGATTCATTGCTGTGTGCTGCTTCTTACTTAGAGGTCGGGAAAGGCGTAACATACATAATACTTTAGCAAAAGAAAATAATGGAACAGAGAGAGAGGCCATGCAGTCTAGACCTTGGGATTTGAGAATTTTACCAAAGCTTTTTTTAGACCAATTGACCGCTTGAAATTAATCGGAGGTCAGTTTCCAGAAAGGTTTGCAAACTTTTCGTCAGTGTTGTCCAGCGAGAATTCAACAGTCGTCATCACAATATACTACATTTTGCATTGTTTTCTTTGAGGCAGTCATACATGGACTTGATGACGTTTAAAACTGTTGATTTAAATGTGCAGAGGTCTCAGGAATTAGACTTCCGTTTAATTATAACCTCTAAAAATAACTTAAGTGAAATTCCCATATCCCGGCCAATGCTCTAAGGTCCCCTAAGATTCCCTTTCTATGCCATTGTTTTTATTTCCTTTTCTTGTAACAAACTGTCAGTAAATTAGGCATCATTTTAGCAATAGACCCAAAGTTTTATCCACAAAGTGCAACTTTAATAAAAATTTCCTTACCACGACCTCCGTTAATTTTCAATTGTCCATCCCACAGCTTACAGTACTTTTATGCTGTCAAAAGCATGGGCTGCCCAGACTATGGGAGTTAGAATTTAGATTGCGTAAGAGAATGTATGAGAATAATACATCGTTCATTTTGACCTGTTACCGTCTCCTCCCCGGGAATACCCCCCAGGGATTTCCACTTTTTTCTTTCTTGGTGGTCTATTCCCCACCCCCCAGGCTCGCAAGTTACAAGAGAGTAATACAATAGCAAAACCAGACGTTTTGACTAAAACTTTTAAACACGTTTTGTACAGTTTATTGAAACAAGAATAGCACATGTATAATAAAGTAAAAACATGTCTACTAAATTTGAAAAAGAAAACGAAGAAAAACTCTTAAGCTCTTCCTTGAAAGAACGACCAGCGAACAGGACAAGATGAGAAAGTTTCTTAAGACGCTTGTTGTTTTTTCGGACCCTAGTCTCTTTAGCCCTGAGTGCTACCTTGAAATACAGATTTCATTTTGTTTCAGGCTATTCTTGCCCAACCACTTTCCGAAAAATTCCCGCGTTTTCCCTCGAACATAAGCAATCTCGGGATCCGCCCCCATCATGTCAACCGCGCGAGGAATGACGTACTTCACAAAAACAAGGAGAAGCTAGTTTCGATTTGCCCCGCCCCCTGCCCCGGGATAGGACCGCTTTAAAGAAATCCCCACCCCCTAGCCCGAAGGACTGGACTTGTCCCTGGGAGTGCCCGTGGGGATGGTAACAGGGAAAATTGAACCGTGCATAAACAAAATAGGTTATAAACTGAAATGGCTCTAGAAGCGAACTGAAAGTAAGAGACACAACACAAACAAAAGGTCAGGCATTTTTATTTCGAATCTTTTTAAAGAGCGGAATTTAGCACAACGAACGCCCATATGGTCTGGGCTGCCTGTGTCAATAGGGAAAATTTGCTCAACGCTGATTGGTTACGTTTCTTACCTGAGTTGAACATTGAAAATCTTGTTTTGAGAAGAAAGTTTTATTTTTGGAATCCTTAGTAGATGAGTTGAAGAAAGCGTCTGGCAACCTTTGGAGCCCGTTCTAACCAGTGCCAGCTTTCCGATAAATGAAAGGACTTCCCGACTTAAGGTTTTTCTCGAACTCAGGAGGAAGACGTTCGACATCTTTAATATCATTGTGGACTTTATGGTGAAAAAGTTCTTCTTCGCACGATCATATCTTCACCATGTAATTTAAAACGTTTGAAAGAAAGAATGGGAAAACTCGCGTCCAAATGACTTGTTCAAAACTGATTGGTTGGACTTGAAAACTGTGGAGAGGTTTGGTGATGCATGGACAGGTGAGTTTAAGTTTTTTTCCGTAGAAAAGTGAAACCACTTTAAAACTATTTTTGTTGGTTAACATGCACTTACATTAAGCTTAAGTAAAACACACTCGTCAAACAAAACCTTTAGAAATAAAAAAAATTCATGTTTATATCCCTTCAAAAACGGCAAAACTTATAACTAGCATAAGTTTAAACCTGAATTCAAGCGATCTTCAACTGGCGTTGTTTTTCACGAAAATTGTAAGATTATCAGCTTCCTTTAAGCTGTAAGAGAGGTTTTTTTATTGCCTTTAGAGAACACTTGATTTTAAGCAGCAGATTAGACAAAGAAGGCTAAATTCCACATAAATTCGGAAAATCTTACGATATTTGCCTGTAGAATATTTGCCTGTCTTTGCGCGAGCATTCGAAGAAAACTCTTCTTCAGAGCAGCGTTTGTGACGAAATACGTTTCCATAGCCATTCAAAGAAAACAATCATTTCGTTTCAGCTTTTCGTACGTGTGTACTTACTGTTGGTGCGGAGCAGTTTTTGATATTTTTAAAGTGACTTTTTAGCAAAAAACTTTCAAACCGGCGAGAAGCAAAAATAAACAGCAAAAAATTTTTAAAAAACAACAAAAAGTCAGTAACAAGTTGAGAAATCGTCTTGTGAAAATCACGATGGCTTCGGCGAGCGTAAAGTGTGTACAGCAATTATGCAAGGATGTCGTTAGACAAATGAATGAGGAGTGCAGCATACAAACAGAGGACACCAAGGTCTTGAATGTTCCAGAGGAAGCAGAGTTGGATGAAGGCAGTTATAATGGTGAGGATTCCTGGGACGCTTTAGTTGAGTTAATCAAGAAAGAAAACGAAAAGCTAAAGGACCAGCTTACTTTGATGAAGAAAGATCTTGAAGAAGTTCACAGCGAGAATGAAAGTTTTCGGACTGAAGTTGAAACTTTAAGACTTGAAATAAAGCGTCGCAATTCTAATGAAGAATACAGAGAAAGAGCATTCACAAATCTAAGAAAAGCCATCAAGAAAAAAGACAAGTTGTTAAAGAGTTTGGAAGATGAACTGAACTATACGCAGATGGATAAAAACTACTACTTGTACCAAATTGATCTGTTAGAAGATAAGCTGAAAGAAACCGAAGAAAAGAATGATGATTTACAATTTGAATGTGACGAACTGGGGGAGACGGTTAAGGAGTTAAAGAAAATCAAGGAAGATGAAAACAACTTTGCGCAAGTGGATAAGAACTATTACTTGCATCAAATCGAACTGTTAGAGCACGAGCTGAAAGAAAGCAAAGAAAGCAACGAAGATTTACAGTTTGAATGTGACGAACTGAGGGAGACTTTTAAGGTGTTAAAGGAAACGAAGGAAGCTGAAGACAACTTCGCGCAAATGGATAAGAACTATTACTTGTATAAAATCGAACTGTTAGAGGATAAGCTGAGAGAAAGCAAAGAAAGCAACGAAGTTCTGCAATTTGAATGTGACGAAGTGAGGGAGACGTTTAAGGAGTTAAAGGCAATGAAGGAAGCTGAAAACAACTTCGCCCAAATGGATAAGAACTATTACTTGTATCAAATCGAACTGTTAGAGGATAAGCTGAAAGAAAGCAAAGAAAGCAACGAAGTTCTGCAATTTGAATGTGACGAAATGAGGGAGACTTCAAAGGAGTTCAAAGAAATAAAGGAGGATGAAAACAACTTCCTGCAGATGAATAAGAACTATTACTTGTATCAAATCGAACTGTTAGAGGATAAGCTGAGAGAAAGCAAAGAAAGCAACGAGAATTTTCCTCTAGTTTGCGCATTAATTTCAAACCATCCTATTTTCTTAGTTTTTAAATAAGCAAAGCTATACACTATGTTGGTTGCAGATATTTTAAGAACATAACTGACAGTAAACTAAACTAAAAATGAATCGAGTTTGAATGTGTGTTTAATATTCATGTTATATAAAAATTGTGAGAAATATTTTTCGCAAACGTCGGCTAAGTAATGAAATTGTATTATATAAGTGGAATTAAGTTTAAATAACAATGAGAAAGTTGTTTATAAGCCTTTGTGATTTTGTGTTTAGGAAATATTTGCCTCGTTCAGAATCCCGTTTTAGGCTAATCGCAATTTGCACAGCTCCCATTGTCCCACAAAACTTTGCTTAGCCGACTGCTTAGCCTTTGTTTTTGATGTCTCCGGTGAATTATAGTGGTCCCCATAGAAACAAAGGACAATGCTTATGCATAATTTGGGGGGGGCAAATGAAGGTGTATTATGGGAGATGTGCAAATTTCGAATGAGCTCCTGCATTTCTTGACTCTTCATGAAGATTGCATATCACCTATTGACGTCGATGGATTGCAGGTTTGGAAATAACGAGGTAGCATCTGTAATAACTTGAAGTGATAAGGAATGCATCGACATTTTCCGAACGAACGTTCCGATGAACGATTACCATACTGTCACGTACCGAAAGATAGCACCCAGCCTCCCAGAAATCTTTCCAAAAATCATCTTTCCTTTCACGTCTCCGAAGTTTTCCCTCGCCACGAGCCAATCCGTGGGGTGGAGGGGGGGGGGGGGGGGGGGAGAGTGGGGAACTCCCATATATCATATAAAAGTGACGTGTGGGTGCTTGTCGTCTCGCTTGGAGATCGAATGACTTTTTACCAAAGATATCACTTAAGGATGTTGGTAGAGAAATAGCTACATAAAAAGAAACAAATACCGTCGAACTTTGATGGAGTATGGTCTACATTAGGGGTCAAATAAGGCCTCAGCTACGCCCGACCTCGTCCCAAGGGCTTTTGCCTTAGAAAATGGGAGGGGCGCCCTGTGGACGAGCCGGTTGAGCGAGGCCCAGTTTGTTTCCCAAAACCTAATTTAATAATTTACAATGTTCATATTAGCCTGGGTGGCAGGCGCAAAAAGGGGAGGGGGAGGGGGAGGGAGAAAATCACCAATTCCCTCCTTTTCCCCTTCTACCCTATCCCCTACCCCTTTTGACGCCTGCTATGCAGGCTTTGTTCATGATTGGAGTCTCCCCGGGGAACCGATTACCCAACAAGAGGAAAAAAAGCGCTGAAGACGAGGTTACCTATTACTCTTCTGCTTCCTTAGGGCTACAGGGGATTCTAATATGCCGCCAGAAATTCTCTGAGCGACTGCCAACATTTTACGTTTTCCTTTGCCCCTGTACAACGTCCTTTAGGCTTCTTGGTCGATGCATTTCGGTGACATAGCCGTCTGAGGAACAAGCGCAGAAATTCCTCACTGATGACCTGTCACTACTCAGGTCTAGGTCGTGCTTCTGATTGCTCGGAACAAGAGCCCATCAAATGGATTTGATGGGCTCCTGGTTGGAACAAAATTTTTCACGCCACGCCTTAGGACCAGTCAGAAGAATTACCCAGATCTGGGTAGTGACGTTCATTAGTATGGAATTTCTCCGCTGTCTCCGCTCGTTTCTCAGCCGTCCCCCGTCACGGGGTAACCATATACCAATGGTGGCGCCTCCAGACTGTAAAATCAGCCTTGCTTCTCTTGTTCGATATTTTAATTTATAGCTGATTAGATACTTTAAAAGGATCCGGGCCTTCTGTTTTGTAACGCTGCTCCTTGCCTCCAAAATTGAATTCACAAAACGACGGCGGCTGTTTTCTCAAGCTAACGACGCTCAGACCACGTGATCCGAAACGATCGATCTTTTTTCGCACTGACCGAGAGCAAGAGAGAATACTGTAGCAGCTCATTCTCCCTTGCCGAGAGGCTGGCACAGGCAACACCGCGGCAAAACGCACTGCGCATGAGCACAAAATTCAACATCCGGTCAGCTTTTTATTTCCGGTCCACCGCAGGCTACACTCTCCCTATTTTCTAAATAGAAGGGACACCCGAAAGAACGCTTGCCGTCGTTTCGGCGTTACAGATTGTATCGTTTCTATTAAGGGGGATTAAAAGAGGAATGCTGACTGTAAAACTATGGTATGATATTTTCCTTCAATGTTTCTCGACCTTTTTTTCAGTTATTCCGCGAACCTGACGAAATATTGGCGGGACTATCAGGATCAGGCACTTTTGATGGACCTTTGTTTCGTACGTCGGCCCTTATTTATTTTATACAAGATTAACCTGTTAACAGGGGCCGTGCAAAGGAGGAGACCAGGGCGACCTTGCCCTCCCCACACGCAATCTTTTGTGCGGAATTAAATAAGGATTTCTCAACACTCGTTTATCTTTTTTTGGATTGAAATTTAAACTCTTTTATCGTTTTTTGGATTGAAATTTTAACTCTATTACGTCTTAATTCTGATCGATCAAAATATTATTTTTAATTTTAAAAGTATAATAATGTTATGTCCGTAATGTTTATACTAACGCAGAGTGGTACAAAGTTATTATTTTCGGAAGCACATGGGTTCGCGACAAAAAATGATAAATGCAAGAAGGTAAATACCCGGGTTTATACAACAACTGTAGAGGATTCACATAAGGGTACTATATATGACTCCTTAGCTCTCGTCGCAATAAAACTTGTTTTGTTTTGTTTTTGTTTTTGTTTTTTTACCCATAATTTTTTTCTGTCATCTTCTGTTTGTTGTCAAAGTTTTTTCAAAATATAGCGCGCAACATGTTATATCAGTATAAAATTACGCGCGGTCGGTATCGACCAATCCGCTGACAGATTCTTTTCCAACAATACTCCCTACATGAGCTCCAAAGCGCTCTCTGTTGTTGAATTCTCCTTCACCGCTGATAAAATTGCAGAATTGGCGGCCTCGTAGCTGGGCCGAAAAAGTCGCCGACTATGTTTCCCTGGTAAGACTTGCCTCTTGAGAGTTTATTCGCTGAAATCTTTTGGCTTAACAATATAATTGATGCGTTTTCCCCCACAGTATACAGGGTTTAAGCACGGCTATTCTCTTATGCGTGCTTTTGAAGCATGGCGTTTCGACCCAGGACGCTGCCGTTCCTCCAAGTAGGTCATTTATATTATTTGCTCTATTAGATGTTGTTGTAATGGCCTTTATTTTGGAAAACTATAGGTGGAAATAATAGACGACTAGTGAAACAGAGCCGAATAAAGCGATCGTGTCTGCACTCTCCTTTCGAGTAATGCAATCTCAACAATGGGCGACTTGTGATCTCTATTAAATGCCAATTTGTTATGTTCTTCGAGTGAAAACAGAGGTGTAAGCTCGTTGTGCAAATCTTTTTCTTTTCTGATTTGACTTGCATTGCTATTGCCGGAAAGGCACCCTTTTCTTAGCTTTTTATCTCCAGCTCATATAATCACGGAAAATCATTATAGTATTTTCTAATTTGCTACCTAAGTTTGCTGTTGGTTAAACATCGCTTGATTATTGTTTTATTATTTTACTTTCTTTCTCGTGGACGGTGATAGACCAATTTTAAAACATTTCAGCGAATAACACCAATATTTATCAGCATCACCGTCGGTTCCGAAGTTACGTTTCTTGTTTGCTTAAAACATTGAGAGCAACCTTTTTATATACGATCCAGGGGTAAGATATAACGGTGCATTTACTTACAAAATTATTTTCAATTAGAAATGACAGAATATCATAAAAATTCTGTCGTCCAATAAATATGCCTGTTTACGTTTTGTATCAGATTATAACCTTGAAAAAGATATGATTAAACTTCATCGGATAATTACACTCAGCAAATAGAGAATTGCTTTGCGCACACTGTAACAACCTTTAGAACAATGATGTATTGTCTGTAAATCTTTGATGAGTGAAAATGCGTCGGCAATTGTACTTCGACTTTTGTGCAACCGAATTGGAACTCTTGTCATCGAGAATAGAAGCGAAATGTTATAATTTCGTTCTTTATTATGCGATGATTCCATGCTCAGAAGCCTCTTGCAACAAAATTGCTGTTTTCATTCACCGAGCGAAACGTGATCCCAAAGGAAACAGTCAATCATTGTTTTAAGTGAGATCTCCCGACGCACTTGTAGACACCTCTTTCACCTCTTTACAACACGCGCACGATGCCCAGCTCATCTCTCATAAATATCGGACCTGGTTTTCTCCTTCTCTTTACTTCTTTCAAATTTTACGGCCTTTCTGTTTCTGAGTATTAAACAATTAAAATTATATCTGGCTCAGCATCTGGCTATAGTTAATTATTTTTCGCGACCACACACTGGCTTAGTCACACTTTTAACTAAATAAAATACTTTCAATTTTTTTGTCACACTTTTGGAGAGAAAATGTTTTGTATGCTTGAAGGTCTAAAAATCTGTTTCAGAGCACTCTACAGAAAGTACTAATTAAAGCAAAAACACACCCATTTGTAGAGAAATTTCCTTACGTTCGTTTGTAAACTCCACATGTAACTCAAATGGTTCGTGGAATATTAACCATTCTTTTCCTTAGAATTTTCAGGGAACTTACACCGTAAAAATAACTGTATCATCAATTTTAGATACTGCTGAAGTCGCGGATCTGGTGCAGGAATTTCAGTGGAATTTGCTTGAGTTAAACCTCGAGACGACCGGACTTTGCGAAAGCAGGCCACTGCCTTTCTCCGAAGACCAGAGGGCTCGTGATGTTGCGTACGATCTGTCTTCCACTGATGAAGTAATAAACACCACCGCTGGGTCACTATTTCCTAGTGGTATCCCAGAGGAATTTGTAGTATTTGCTACAGTGAAAGTGCAACCTGACAATACTGCGGACTTATTCACGATAAGCGACGGAGATCAAAGTTTATCTTTCAGTTTGAACCCTATAGAATTTGAATATAGGCGGAGAGGGGCCGCACCGGTGCGCGCTGGAGTCCAAGAAAGCATAGCAGATGGGGCGTGGCACAGAGTTGCGTTTGCAGTGAGAAGAAAACACCTCGCTTTGTCACTAGACTGCGCTAAGCCAAAAACGCGAGTGAGAAGGCCCAAGGGTTTTAAGCCGAGCTTCAGTCAGAACAGCAATGTGAGGATAGGCGGACAATTTAAGGTAAGAGCAAAGCGTCCCAGAGACTGCGTGGCATTTATCTTTCGGTTTTTCGAGGAATTGGCAGTTTGCATTGCTGGCAAAAAAAGAAGGCCTAACGCTAAACATGAAAGGGTCGGATAAACATGATTCGTTCGCGTTTGCAGTTTGTCAGTTTTGAGCGAAGCTAGAGATAGCTCCTAACTGACATCTTGGAAAGGAATTGGACGGGGGAAATATCGGAATGAGTAAAGTGAAAAACTTTCTAATTTCAAGGTAAAGTAAAAATTAGTCAGATTTAATTTAGAAGAGTTTTCTTTGCTTTTAGGGTTCTCTACAGCAGCTGTTAATTGCTCCGGATGTGTTCGAGGTTCTCTCTTACTGTAAGGATTTCACACCCGATTGTGACAGTCCGCTACCCTATGCACCTTTCCTGAGTGGTGCCGCCCAACGGAGGCCATCCAGTAATGTTCAAGTCGTCAATAACGTTAGATACGTAAGTGACATCAATGTGAAATAAGCAACTCGAAGTACCCTCAATGTAGCTTTGTTTACGGTTACAAATCCCGTAAGCCTGAATTTCAGCCGACTACTCGAGTCACAAACTCGCGAAAAAGGCGTCGTCTCTCTAGGGAGTTTGGACTCGAGGAGACGGCTGAATTCCAGGCGAAAGTCCGCACTCCTGGACAAAAAGACAATAACACTTTTTGATCTATTTTGTACAATGAACTGAATGCTACGCAAGTAGTGACTGGTCTTGGCGCTTGTGTTTTAAAAGTACAGACACCCATGGATGACGTCACGGGAACACTGCGCGCAGTTTTGAAAATGCTTGCCAGCTTATTCAGGATTGAGCGAGCAAAGGCGTCGAAAAAAAAATGTAGCAGGTGCTATTTACAACAAAGGCAAAGAATAAGCCGACACGATACAAATCTATGAAACCGTATAAAACACATTTTGACGTCATCTCCGATCTGTTACTGAACTGACGCTCTACAACATGCAATCTATTTGTTCTCTTATAGACCATACAAATAACAATAATAACTAGAAATACGTATCTCGCAAAAATCCTCGCGAAACTCGGTTTGGTAACGGCATTCAAGTTAAGCCCTGTCGGTCGGGGTGAAGAACTGGATGGGTGACCAACCGCAAATATCGTCTTAAAGGTCCATACGTTGTTCTTTCTTTTCTTCTTCTTCTTCTTCTTTTTTGCGTATTATGTGGTGTTATTGTTAACAGTGTATTGAAAAGAAGATTTAGCATTATTTCGTAAACTTATAGTGCGCAAATTAGCATAAAAATGATCAGCTGCGCATTACAACCGCATTACTTTACGATAAAGAGACAAAAGACAATGCATTGAAAATAAGATACATACATGCATGCGAAGTAAGTAAATAAGATAAAAATCATCACAGCTATAGAGTTCTAAAAGATAAGTCCATTCGAAACAAATCTCCTTCCTAGTTGATTCGCTCTGACGAAGGGCTAGCACTCAAGTCAGCTTTTGAATCTTTTTACAATGAAACTTATCATCTCAGTTGATGAAACCAATTATTTGTGTTTCCTAGTTTAGCTACATGTAAATGGGAGCAGCAAGGTTTTCGATTTTGGCTGCAATTATAATAGGAAACTCTCCTGTCAAACGACAGAAGCTCTTGTACGGTGCGTAAAGTAACGAACAGACTAACAAGTTTTTTTATATTTTTTTCAGATCAAGGGAGAAAGAGGAATTCCCGGCCCCCCAGGATCTGCGGTATGCTTCTTTTCTTCTCCATTTTTTTCTCTATCTGCTTGGTTCATTGGATGCGTTTTTTTCTTTTTTGTGTTTTAAGATACGCAAAAACGTAGTTCCTGTCAAGAACTTTAGAACTTTATAAATGACGAATCGAATAATAATCATGTTAGTGCCAGATTTAGCACATCTGAATTTAGTGTTTCTCAGTGACTTGCAATGGGTGAATGCGATTTGAAACAACTGGTCTTTTGATTTTTCCTTTTAAAACTAAATCAGCTTATTTCTTTTTTAAAAACAAAAAATCCAGGGCCCACCGGGAGCAGAGGGTCCAAAAGGATACAACGGACCAAGAGGAGAAAGAGGATCACCGGTTTGTTTTAACATGATCGAGAGTTACAGCAAACGGCAAACGTCAATTGTACCACGTGACCAAGGTTTCCCTTTACTTGTTGTCGACGTTTTATTATATATACACACAAATTAGTTTCATCGATAAGAACTGTTTTGAACAGGTTTTACCTGCTCATGTCCTAATTTGAGAAATTTTCAACTTGCATTTGACCTCAATTATTTTGACGTTTGCCCTTTGTCGTAAACGGAATCTTAGATCACCGACAAGATGCGGGCGACAGAAAATAACGAATAACTATTTATGACAGTATAGAGAGGGAAGAATTTCTTTTTTCGTTGGTAGCTGGAAACAGTATTTAAAACTAAACAATTCTGACGGTGCGCTCATTTTATCATCTTCTCTCCATAAGTTCTCCGTTTTAAGGTTATTTAAAGCTATTTTAAGCAACTTGGAATCGAATCTGGAACCTCCGGAACAGAAGGTCGCACGCTAAAAGACTGCGCTAATCCTTACCCCCTTACAAAACAACTTTGAAATGTTGTTGTGTTTTTCACCTGATCAGCAATGTCCTTAAGATGGTCCGTTCGAGTATTGTAGCGGTCAAAAGGTTGCTTGGAGTTTATAGTTTATCCTTCTCATGTTGCAGTCCTCTTTTTACGCTTATTTTTAAAGTTTACCATAATTATAAATCCAGATGAACAATACAGGTTGATCTAATACGAAGTGTCTTGTTTCTACAGGGACTTCCAGGACCCCCTGGAACAGCTGGACAGCCGGGTGCTCCGGGGCCACCAGGGGATGGAATTTATGTCGTAAGTGAAATAATGTTTTGATTTAAGACTAATATCCTGGAAAGACTTGAAAAGAGTAAGGAAGCAACGGCATTGCTGACAAATATCTCGACGATCTTCGGCAACTCTAAAGGCACGGCAATAATGCGCAGGTTTTGTAACGTATAAGGAACGTTAGTCCTGCTTCACTAGCAAATTAACGTAAAGGAGGTTTGTCACGAAATTTATCAAAGTTCAAACAGTAGGAACTGCCACAAAAAATTGGGTGAAACCAGAAACTACTAAGGAATGTTATAAAGGGTTGAAACGTGCAACTCTTATTTGTTTGCTTTGTCCGATGCTCGTAAATATTTATTTAACAAGTGCTATATTTGGAAGAATAACTGACCAATCAAACTTCGTAAACGACGTGACGTCATTTTACTCCACATTCCCGCGCCCGCTCAAAAAATAGAGAGCAAAAGCAACAACGACTAAAGAACTCTAAAGAGTGTAAGAATGTTTAGGAAAAGAAAAAGAAAGTCTTTGTGTTGGGTTTTCGCCCTCCACGAAAACGTTAAACTAGGCACTTTCAGGTCGTAGTCGTGCAGTCGACGGGAAAAAAATAAACAACAAAGCGTTGTGCATGTACAAAGTTGTTGTTAAACTTATTACTTTTCTTGAGGCCGCAGCGAGGGTTTCCAAATATTACTTAGAAAAATGAACATTCACGCGAGTTGCACGTTTTAAGCCCTTATGAGTTTCTGGTGAAACATAAAGATAACCGCTCAAAACAGTAAAAGAAGGTATTATAAATAACACAGCAAATACAAAAGGAGTCACCGATGTACAAACTTGAAGAAGATTGAAACGGATTGCAATTGTGCAATTGTGGTTTTTGAAAAACTTGTTGACCTAACAGTTTTTCAAAGTTTGTATTTGTTATTTGCAACGTTTGGAATACTGCATGGGAGACATGTTTGTTTGACGCAGAGCTCAGTTTGGTTTCAAATTCCACAGTCAATACGGACGCGTAATTGGCATTATTATACTACCACATGAGAAATTTCTGCAATTTGATTGGCTTAGAACACTGGTACTTCAGCTTAATTTGCAATACCCACATGTGAATATTACAAAAATTTTGCGGGAAGTAGTATAAACAAATAATAGCATGATTTGTACGGGATATTTGGCATAAATACCACGCGTGATATTTCAAAATTGTCTCAAATTTCACTTGCCTAGCGGCTCGTGAAATTACGTATAACAATTTCGAAATATCACTTGTGGTATTTATGCCAAATGTCACTAAAAATCATGCTATTACCTATACTAACCAAATTGAACTAGACATCCGTTACAGTTTTTCTTTCTATTAAGAATGATAGCAAATTGAAAATTTTGTTCTCATTAATTATAGAGATGGAGTAGACTTCAAGGATCAAGTGAAAAGGGTCCAGGCCCCGTGGCCGGTGGTCTTGTCGTGGAACCACCGTCTGTGGTAAGCATTTCACTTGCGAAATTTTAGGTTTAATCTGATAGCCTGTATCAGTCGAACAGAAGGGACTAATTTGTTAGACGTAGAGAAGATTACGAAGTAGAGAACATTTGCCAACTTCCTGGGTCACGTTTAGTTTTACTCTTAGTCTTTTGCATTGGAAGTCTGAAGAGCGACCGACCTGTGTGTGTTTTTAAGTGTTACCATGCATTATGTTAGTAAAAATATGGGATGCCAAGTTGTTTTACTACATGTAGCAGGTCTATTGTTTACCTTTTAGCTCGTCTGTTCTGTCCACTCGATGAAAAAGTCGTCTTTTCTCAGCGTCTCCATTGAATAAATCGAGTGCGTCAAGATGATGTGGTTTAACTTTTTATTTTCCTGTTTAGTTCCTTAATATTCATCGTTTTACCTTCCTCAGCCAGGAGACCCAGGACCTCGCGGCGCCAGAGGAAAGCGCGGCGTACCAGTGAGTAAAGAGAAGGATACCTTTTTGTTTTGTTCCACTTTTGCGAGTTTCTAGCCCGCCAAACAATATCGAGAGTCTAACTATTTTCTTCTTTGTGCGTTGTGGCAAAGTACAGAGACACAGTACAAAGTCTAAAATGAAAACACCGTACAGATAAAAAAAAAAGTTATGGTGTAACGTTAGATTTAAACGTAACGAATGCTAAAACATACGAAATCCTCACAGGGCATCTTCTTATTCGACTAGCCCTTCCAACACTTCCGCTGTCAAAATAACAGATTGGCGAAGTTTTCTCATCAAGAGTTGGTGCGGTTGTGAGTCGTGATGCGAAGAGAGTGTACAGAAAAGAAATTATTAAATGCGGAAATACCAAATACTCAGGGGCACCGAACGGCAATTTTCGGAAAATATCTGTTCGGAAGACGATTTGAGATCTAGAATTTTCGGAACATTTGTTGTAAAATCTCTTGCTTGCCTGCCTCTCCTAGGATTTTCGAACATCTACAAAATGGTATAATTACCCATTTTTAACGGATTTTTACCCTAAAAAAGGCCACCTAGAATTTTCGGGAGCCTTTTCCTAGCTGAAATTTCCGAAAAGGTAAGTTTTGATCCCTATAGTTTTCGGACCACCAGACTTTCAGCTAGGAAATCCGAACAGATGAAAAGTTTTTAAGGGATAAAAATATGCCTATAACTGCCGTTTAAATACTAAAATACCTTCAACAATGCTATGTTAAATGGTTTTGAAATATATCCTCCTTGAGTGCCCCTGAATACTAGTGAGATTTATAACATTTACACCATTTGAGTTTGTTCAAATGAAATCGGAATTTCTTTGCATAGCATAACAGAGGGTCTCAACGGGGTTAACCGATAGGCGTAAACCGGCCAAAAATTTAGTCGATAGCCGTAAAAATTGAAAAATTTTAACCGTTAGCCGTAAATAGGGTAAAAAAGAGTTAACCGTAAAAGAAATTGTTCCCTAGATTTGCCACTTTTAAGGAAGGTACTAAACTCACTTATGGTTACCTTTTTTATTTCCCGGCTATTGTGACACCGTACGCACGTTAGGTAAAGCGCCTTTTAGGTGTTGACCAAAACCCATTTCCATTTCCGCCATTCTCTCGGGGAACTAATTTTTTTTCCATAGCGAAAGTATGGCTGCTTGCTGGGGATTAATATTTGCGATTTTCAGAAGGTCGTGCCCTCGAAACACTAGTGAAACAACACGCAGAGATCTCACTGTTTGAAAACACGTTGCCGATAAACAACATTTCCCTGTTTTTCTCTGACGCTACGGTAGACATTGCCATGCCATGCCTAGTTCCTGTACGGCGTCTTCCCACGCAGTCTCGGTCAAGGCATTTCGCTGGCGAACTCGCTCGGACCAGGTGACCCGAAACGCATTAGCCGCGCGAAATAATGAGGCCTACGGGGCAAGGCAACGGCTGACAGTGGTTCCGTACAGTCCTTCACAATCATTAAAAACACTGGACACGGGAATTATGTCATTGGCCGTTTTCACACTAGAGCTAGAAACGGATTATCCGTCTGAGACTAGCCTGTGTACAGTCGCCCCCTTCCGCCTTCTCGACAGACACCCCTTCTCCGATTTTTTTCTGAGGGGAGGGGGCGGCTGTACACAGGCTATCTGGAACGGATAATCCCGTTTTCAAACTGTCCGTCGAAATTGAAGGATAAAGTCAGGCGGATTGTTCATTCAAAATTAAAACTATTCCATTTTCAAATTGAGACGTATTTACCTATCTGACGCGAATCATCAAACGGATAACCCGTCTCACACGAATAATTCTCCGTCTCTAGTGTGAAAACGGCCATTTCTGTTGTAATGAATGTCGCGCCCCGGCCTTGAGTTGGACGTTCGCGTGTGTGCTTTGCCTTTTCACAAAGATTATTTTTAAATTGACTATTGACATTTCTATGTGCAAAATAATATTAGAAGTGGAATACTTTATAAAAAGTACGATCTATCAAATGTTAAAATTTTTCAAAAGAATAGCTTGTTTCACATCCCGAGATGATCTGAAGACCTTTATTTTGCTTTAAAGATACAAAAAATACAGATTAATTAATATTTAACTTTTTGAAACAAAAGCAGTTAATTTTTAACTTTTTTGTTAACCGTAACTGAAAAAAATTAGCCGATAGCCGTAAAAGAGCCATAATTTTAGCCGATAACCGTAAATACCACCACCCCATTGAGACCCTCATAACAATGAGCACTCTTGATCTAAAAGAACTGCTAAAGTGGCTTCATTTCAATAGTCACACGGTAGGATTTTGTTCATATACTTGAAGATTAAAACTTTTTACATGTCCCGTTGATCGACTCTTTAGGTGAAAGATTTTTAAAATAAACTGTTTTGAAATGTGTCCTTTTCTTTGTAGGGCTTGCCTGGTGAAGCGGGTGAAAAAGGATCTCAAGGGGACCCTGGACCTCCCGTAAGATAAAATTCGTCTTCTTTATTAAATTAAATTTATGTTTGCCGGCTATATAAATCTGTAAGGTCGGCGCGCCCAGTTTGACAATGGCAGAGAGGCAAATTCAGCACCGGAAGTCGCGTTCAGTCATTTCCACGCGCTTTCGCGTTCTCATTTGCTGTTGTGTTGTCTTTGCTAACCCACGTATTGTGTGTGATTAGTAACAGAAGAATGTCATCATAACCATTTTTGCACCTACCTTCTTTTCACTTTATTTCACCTTGGATCCAATCTCACCCAGAACTCTTATTCGTTCCGGCTGCACACACTGAGGCACGGATAGTTGTTCTAAAAAAACATTCTTGATCTCAATCTCCCCGAGAGAAATAGCCAGAATGTCATCCGATTACTTCGAGTCGTTATTACTCCCTCAGTAACGTGGTTACTGAGGCAGTAATAACGACTCGAAGTAAGCGGATGAAATTCAGGCTACGAGAGAAAGTGATCGTTTTTAAATCTAAAGGAAGTTGTATCTCTTCCTTTGATACTGTGACAGGGACCGTCTGGTGTCCGAGGTAACCGTGGATCAGCCGGAAGACCTGGAAAACCTGTAAGTGTTTTATTTTTTATGATACGAGTAAAGACTCCTGTTGCCAGTGTATGTGAAAACGGGTAACATCTCATAACGTTTGAGAGAGGGGGGTTGGGGTAGGATGTGTTGTAATTGTAAATACTATTTGCCATGATGTTCTATTTCTATTTTCATCTAGGGTCCCCCTGGACCGGACGGGCCGAGGGGCTCCCCTGGATCAATTGGAGCAAAGGTACGAGCTTCGATAGACTCATTTTTGCGTCTTACAATTCAATTTGCTCATCACTGGCTCACTTATGTGTTTATTCGTGTGAAGGAAAACATCGGCAAGCGCCTTAAATCTTCACGAGCATTTTAAGATCCTGAAGAAATGTCGCGGAAAGTTCGAGTGCCTCATGTGTAAGATGCTGTTAATCAAGAAAAAAGGACCAACCCTGAATTCTCAAACAAAGTCCATTCCAGCGAAACCTTTCTCTCAGTTATTTCATTTTATTTTGTTCTTTACATTTTAATCTTTTGTTTCACATCTTCGGTTTCAATATATCGTTTATCGCTTTTGTTCATTTGCATTTGATAATGGTGACATGCCGTTGCTGAAACGTCATGTTTTTGTAGCGTTAATTTTTATGCTTAAACGTTGTACAAATAGTTCTTTATCAGAATTTGGTTATAGCACTCAAAAATTGACAATAACATTTCTTGCTCCAACGCCAGTGGTCGCTTTCTTTTCGAAACCCTCATTTTATTATTCTGATCCGTGTGCCGATCCGTGTATCAACGACAATAGACCACTAATCTTAGCTAAAACACTTGCCAGAAGTACATTATATTTGAAACGTTTTATGTTTTAAGGGAGACAGAGGTCTTGACGGTGTCGGTGGAATGATGGGTCACAAGGGACCTCGGGTAAGTGTACACACGTGATGGCTTGCTATACCGTTTGGCCACATAAAGACATACACACTTAGATAGAAAGAGACAGGAAGAGCTACGCATTCTTAAAAAATAGTATAAATTTGTCTCAGCAAGACATCTTCTTTTAAGATACAGAGGCATATTTTTCAAACCAGAAAAAAAAATCGACATGTAGGATAGTAGTCGATTTTAAGTGTATGTAGCTAAGGAAGAGGGCAGTTAAAAATATGCATGAAAAAAGGGACGTACGAAGAAAAAAGGCTATCTGTATACTCCAAGTTGTGCTTGTCTAACAGCTATCGTGCTCTTCATAATTATCAGGGTTTACCAGGGGCTCGTGGAGAGAAAGGAGATAAAGGCGAAGCCGGAGAAAGAGTAAGTTTTTTCACCTTTTATGTTCATGATATAAACTGTCAGGTGCGATTCAGAATCGAACCGGTAGGAAGCAAGGCGGGAAAATTGCAAAAGTTGTGATTAGAACTGTAATGCCTTGCGCTGCGATTGGCTGAAAACAATAATTTTAACCAATCAAAAGGATGATCACCAACCATGACTTTTTTTCCCGCGCTTTTGGTGTCAGCGATTTTACCACGTTCATTTGATAAACCCTCAACGTCACTCCTGCCCCCGCCACCCCCTCCCCTGTAAAACGCAGAACATAAGAAGGGGAGAAAATAAAAACATGGATACCTTGCTTCCGACTTTATCTCATTTCTTTTTATGTTTCTTCTTACAAGGGAGACTCAGGTCCAGCCGGACAAAATGGTGTTCCGGGTGAACGGGTAAGTAGTCCTCCTTCAGTTTTATCTCCAAAGTTCGGTTCCAGAAAGAACACATGGTACAATTAGGTTTAGCGATCTGGGCTGATACCCAGTAAACATAAGGAAAGGAAATTTATATTATTATATACTACAGATATAAATTTTTAAGACTTACATTTTCATTTAAAACTGCACTTAAACTGAAAGGATCCACTTGGGAGAGTCTTGACATGCAGCGAGTCTGCTATCCTAATAAAAAAAAAAACACTGCACCAACCACTAGGCCGAGGAAGATCCCCCATTTCCCCATGTCTGGGGAGGCCAGCGGGAATAATCCAGAATTTTTTTAGTAAGTGTAAAGAGATTCGAAAATTTTGACCAAGTTAGTTTCACTGAAATCACAAGTGGCAACAAATAACAAGTTAACCACAATATTTATTTGCAGGGTCCACAAGGCGAAACAGGACCAAGAGGCCCACCTGGACCCAGGGGACTTCAGGCAAGATATATTTAGTACTGGCTCAGAGTCTATTTGTTACGGCGTAAAGATGAATAAATACTATTCCAACCAGAAGCCAAAGCGTATGAACAACAAAGACGGTTCAAAAACGAAACGTGCGGATAGCGAATATTTGAAAACGAAGGAAAAATATTCCTTTTCGAATAAAAATGGATGCGAGTGGATGGAGAAACAGAAGATTTTCTTAAAATATTATCGCTCCATGGAAGGCGCGTGATACAAGCTACTGCTTCAGCCACTTTAATCCTATGTACGACGGCGATAGCACAGTTAGTTTACAATTTTGTCATGACTTGATACACTACAAAAAAGTGTTAACAACTGAAAGAATAAAAGAAATACATGAAATGAATCATTTCCACACCTGTGGGTCAAAGTGCGTTTCTCAGAGAAGAAGTGACCAGTTACTACTTTCCCTCCAGTTAGCCGTACAGCCATCTCTTTTTTCATTTGCAATACGTTGTTATTTAGGTTAACTGTGTGTGTTTTTGTTTCTTTGTGTTAACAGGGAAATACTGGCGAAAGGGGTCCGCCTGGTCCGCCTGGATCCCCGGTAAGCCGGCTTAAGACTAACACTGGATCACTATACGAATGTGGGAAAATACCCAAGTACCCCTCCACCTGGACCGACCACAAGACGAACCGCCAGCGACTTTATTTCAGTGATAAACATCGTATTTTTTCGTTTTTCAAACAACCATCAGTAAAATCTCGCTTTCAAAAGTTTTAACCAAAAATTTGGCAGTGCCACAATATTTTTAGTGCTCTTTCCACTTCTGAGTTGTTTGTACAGTCAACTCCCTTTATAGCGAACACCGTAGGGACCTTGAGTTAGTGTGAGCGAGAGTTTACTTCAGTCAAAAATCTGTCATTTATTTTTGCCCGGAGCTGCTGTCCGTATTATCGGAGTGTCTGTTATAGCGAGGTGTCCGCAAGGCGAGAATTGACTGTATTACACAATTTTGGCAATTTTTGTGATCACGTGACTACAGCTGCAAGGGGCCTGTTATTCCTTTGTGCTAAATTAGTGACCTTGCACAACTGGATTCTTGCCCCGCTTTCTTTATAGACGTCTTCTCTAGCGACCTTTTTTCTCTTTCTTGGGGGTTAAGGATGCAGCTACACGAAGGCTTAAAGTATTGATTTGCAAATGGATTTTTCTTTCTTAGGGACCTTCAGGTGCACCAGGAATACAAGGCGTTCAAGGCATGAGAGGAACTCCGGTAGGTCACGTGGCAGTTCTCCCAGAAATTCTTAAAAACGGAAAGGCGAATTTATAATTTCCTGCGCAGCCCGCTTTATGCACAATTTTGCACTATGGTCGCCTTAAGATAATGAAGAACACAACTTCTATAAAACCATAATCTATATTTTCTGCTTTAAAAACATAAAACGTAGCTCCACGCTATAATAACTTTCGCACTATCTGGACTCGAACCACAGCCCTTCCTTCGAGCTCCCGATTCTAAAAACACATTATGCAGGTTCTCGAGTCAGAGCTTCTCTACCCCACTATATCTCTTTCCAAGCATACACACACGTTACTGCCCACCGTTTTGTACTTGGAGAACAAGTGTAATTACTTTACAAGTGTAGCCGTTGTCTTCGAGTCTGAAAACAATAGCTACACCTGTAAATTACCCTTGTAAAAGTTTTATTTAATCGACCCCAACATGTCAACTTCGTTGCCTAGGTCTCTCTTTCTCCCTTACTCTGGAGCGAGTCCCTGGAAATGAGGTTGCCGCCAGTTATCGCCATTGAAAATCAATTATGACGTTTCATGTTGTTTTTTGACTTCCTTTTTGTTTTATCCAGGGTCCACCAGGAATTCCTGGGCCTCCAGGCCCTGTTGGACTTAAGGTACGTATTTTAGAGCTACCTCAGAAGCTATATCGATCTTTTGGAATGGAAATGGTTTATATATTTCTTCCAGTGTGTGATGGTAATTGTATTGTTCAGGGTGAGTGACATCTGTTCCGGGTTGGGAGGAGTAGAGGGTTGCTTACACTAACCGTTAAATGTTGAAATTTTTTTTGCAGCAGAACACATAACAAGACGGAAACTTCAGAAAGTAAAGTCGACATCGTAATTAACTTGTTAGACTTTCACAAAGCCCTACGCAGTCGCGCGGTGTTGTTTTGTCACAACCTGTCTCGACTGCTTCGCTCCCTTAGATCGCTCATAACGCTCGCTTTGCGCGCTGTCTTAGAGTTCCTGACATTTATTTATTCATCTCATTTCAGGGCGAAACAGGGAAAATTGGCATGCCTGGATATCCGGGTTCCGATGGTGTTCCGGTAAGAAGTGGCGTGAAATATTCTAACATATCACTTAAAGAAAATATGTCATCAATACTCAAACAAAACAGCCAGAAGAATAGAAAGAATGCCAAAAAGTTGGACATGTTGAAAATTTACAGGATAAAAATAGACATAGAAAACTCAAAGAGAGAATAAAGATCAATCCCAACGCATTTTAAATGCTTTGGCCTCGCTAAAATGCAAACAGGTTTGTATAGACAGAAACTTGACCAAGCACAGAATACGAACTTTTGTGGCACTTGCTGCCAGCCCCCTGTCAGTGCCAAGGCGCGGTTCCTCTTTACGGGCAGCAAAGTGTTTGTCCCCTACTCTAATAATAAACGCACAACAAAGGGTCACTCTCTCTTGTTCATTTTTTAACGTCATTCCGGCCCCGTCACTGCACAAATACGACGTGAAATTTCCTATTTTCACGTTTTATGAATTTCGCGAGCACGAGGCAACGATTTTCCTTTCTGTTTCTGAACTTGGATACGGTCCTTATGAATTCGCTCGAATACTACCAAAAGGGCCCATATTGAACTATTGAATAAAATGGGATCAAAGTAAAAAAAAGTGTTAAACGGCGCGAGTACGCCTCCTGTCAGTTGGGGTTTTTAATCCTGTTATGTTATATTTGAATTCTCTGTTTCTAAGTATTTGAGTGAAGTGCCTGTAAAGTAGCTGGATAAGCTAAATGCACTTTCCACTATAAACAAGCCATTAAACCATTATTATACGTCGTTTTCGCGGCCGTCGCTGTTGTGGTTGGTTAATCTCCCCAATAACTGACTAAATGTGTGATGTTTCGTCATTTGGGAATTTTATAAACCTATAAGAAGTCTTTTGTCGTAGGGATACCCTGGTATTGAAGGACCACCGGGGCCAAAAGGAGACAGGGTACGTATATACTGCTATGCCGTATTGTAATCCGACTAGTAGCCCTTTTTCTTTATTTTCTCTTCTTTTTTTTTTCATTACACAATGAACGTATCATGTCTACATAAATGAACATTTTTTATGGTTACAGTTGCTATTAAAAACGGTCACTAGCATGCTATCCATTTGTAAGTTAGGGTGTGTACGTCCGTACACACGTAAGTTCATTTAAACACTTGATGAAATAGAGGCAATGTATGGAAGGTCGTCCTTAAATGTAAAAGTTGAACGACAGTACCCGGAAATCCACCCTTAGTCTAACCGTCCGCCGGTAAGAGTGTAGTACAAAACCATTGGAATGCCAAAGTAGCACTCGACGTTTATCGATGAGTCCTATTAAGTGGCCTGAGAGGGAAAACCAAAGGGATCCCTGCAACGAGTCTAATTAAAAAACCAAGATGGCGTTCACCGACAAATTTTCACAGTGAATAATGTGCCAATTTCACAAGCCCATGACGACGACAGACGTTGAGTTGCATTTTCACGCCTTGTTAACACGCGATTACACGATCTCATTTTCACCCAAATTATTGTTAAGTCCAGGCTTAATGGTTTAAAGGCAGCTACGCCCCTGATTTAAGTATTAGTCCGTACATCTGTCTTGATACGTATAGAATACCTTTAGCTCATCGTTATTTCCTTGTCATAAAAATCTTTGATTGGTGGCCTTGTATATTCCCAGGGACCTCTTGGAGTAAGAGGACCACAAGGCTACCCAGGTCTCCCCGGACCAAAGGTGAGTTGCGTTCATTTACGAGCGTAAGCTTTTACCCAGATCTTGTGGACGAAGCCGATGGCAAGATCTTGCCGTCGCGTCCATAGGAGATTTGGGTTTGAGATTAGTGCGACGATATGCGAAATAATTTGAGATGAATATCTTGCAATGAAATTTAAGCTTTGCAACGAACAAGAAAAAATATTAGCCTTGGATATTTTCATCCCCCGAGGAAAGTGTGTCGTTGATAGTCATATCTTATCTGAATATTCTCGTCTGTTTAATCTGATAACCCTTTCCATTCTTCATCATATTCCATTAGTTTCGTTTGCCACTTAAAATGTATGTTTTTCTGTTTTTGTTTGTTCCCCTATAATCTGTTAGAAAGTCTTTTCGCCTCAAATCATATCCGTGTAAAGAAGTTGTAATAAGTTAATTTTTAGTCGATAATGTGCCCCCGGATCCCTAGCCTGTTCCAGGCTTTCAGATAGTGGGGAAGCCGGAAAAGTGAAAGGTACGCGAAAAAGGGGACGTTTTATTTTCATGTTCGCGCTTTCTCAATCCCCGCGGACCCGACTATCTCGGAGCCTGTAACACGCTACCGGATCTCTAACCCAACTTACTGATATCTTTTTCCAGGGGAATCGAGGAAAACGTGGACCAGAAGGAGAGAAGGGGGAGGAGGTCTGTACTTTTTTGGCGGCATTTATACATATAAAATGCAGAATAATTTCAATCCACTTGAAAATTTATCTTAGCTTAAAATGTGTCTAAAATAGTTATGCATACTATCTTTCACCTTATATAGTTATCATAGCTTTTTTAATCCTTTTAGTTTTGATCGTTTTATATTGATTTATTTCTAGCTCTTAGCCTTAACCTTTTTTACACCCAATTAGTTATTTCTGTATAAAAAAGGGGCGATAATAGTGTTAGAGTTATTATAATTTTAATTTAACAGTTTGCAACCCTTCTTTCCTATATCTCTACCAGACGAGAACACTTAATGAGGCTGTACAGCAAGCTTAGCACTCTATCTTACCGAGTCATAAAATATATATACTCGTCTTTTACAGGGCGTTCCAGGCTTTCCTGGCGCAAAAGGAGATGAGGGTCCGAAGGGAGAAGATGTAAGTAAATATATATTTGCATTCAGCAAATCTCAGGCCTTAAATGTTACATAATTATCTCACGATTTGTTCTTATGTTGCCTTTGGGATGTTTTTTTACATAGGGTGCTGCAGGAAATCCTGGTTCCCAAGGAGTTGAGGGATCCGAAGGTCCTAAGGTTAGTTACATTATAAATTCGTTATCTGTTTGTTTTAACATGTCACATCAGCCATAATATGTAACGGCAATAATGAAAGGGCGACCATTTCCGTATTACGCCAATACTAAGCAACGAGCAACGATAACGTTGACTTCCTGGACGTCAAAAATAGTGGCGGAAAGTTGATAGTTTCTCCCTTTCAGTACTCTGGCTCGACGATTCCCTATCACTGGTGTTAAAACAAAAGCATTTAACCTCGTTGTGTTTGATAGAATCCTTCAATCAGGCAGAACATTTAACTTCCCATTTGTACTTATGACGTCAGGGACGTAGCGTTTTCATTTTATTCTTTATTTTATTTTATTTTATTTGCCACACAGTAATTACAACAAATATAGGAAAAGTTATTTAAAAAATAAAAGGAAACTATAGGAAAACAGAAACTATAGGACCTAGTGAGAGTTTAGGCCTCCTGGAACTACGGGCTTAAGCTATTTTACATCAATTGAAGAAAAGATGGCGAAAAGTCGAAGATGGAAAGTTCCATCTTTCAAGATCGGTATTATACAAGTTTGAACTTCTAGTAGCGTGAAACAACTTAGGATCAAGTATCTTTTGGTTGTCTGTTTGTTTGCTTTGTTGTTGTTTTTTTGCCACAGTTCCCTGTTTTATTTACCCAAGGATTTTCTTCTGCTCACTTTGTGTTCATTTACTCGTTAATGCACCCTCTGACGCGTTATCCAAGATATTGTTCAAGAATATTCTCCTCATCGAGGGAGGGAACAACTGCGGTAAAATCACACTTGATCTTTTTGCTTTATGCTAATGGCCCCTGGGCAACTATTTTCATAATGTGTGGTCATCACCATTACTCTAAACCTGGTTGATTTTAGTTTGTTTGTAATACACATTTTAGGGTCGGACCGGTATCCCAGGGCCATCAGGCCCATCTGGACCTACAGGACCAAAGGTAACTCTAATACGTATTAGTTAATAGACCGGATTTTTAGCCTTGTGCGCAATGATTCTCACAAATAAAAAGTACCGTTTCTCTTGCTCATAGAGCAATTTACCTCTCAATGGATCTTTACCAAAAGCATCTTGTTTACCTTTCCAGCGGTTTGCAAGATTGAATTACGTTTCTCTTTGTTATTAGTTTTGAACCATCTTTAAACGTTTCCTTTTTTCAGGGAGAGAGAGGGGCCCCCGGAATGCCAGGATACACCGGAGAACCAGGAGAAAAGGTAAGACGATGGAACATTGCTGAAGAGATATCCGCCGATATCAACTGAAGATCTTAAAACCTTGTGCTTGTATTATAGGGAAATACCGGAGCTCCGGGACCAAGAGGACGAGATGGATCTAAAGGAATAAGGGTAAGGACTGAATTGTGGGGCCAAAAGGCAAAAACAAAAGATCACTATGAGGTCTGAAAACTTTAGAGCGCGATCTTAAGTTATGAAAGGGCGCCTTTGTTGACACCATTAAGTCAGAAAACGGTGTTTAACTGACCAGCCAGAGTCAGGGCATCGGACACCAGTATACAGCTATTTCGAGAAAGGTTGTCAGATAAAGTGCAAGCGACAATCCCGAAAGGTATTGTGGGTGGTTTTGAGTTCACTGTTTCTCAAAGAAATTTGAAAGAATGGCAAGAGAGGCCATGGACGTATGTTTGCGAGTGCCAAAGGAAAGCAACAAAAGTAGGTGCGACAGCCACAGTATCAGGAACAGTGTATTGATCATATCCCATATTACCTTTCGGGATTGTCGCATGCACATTTTTTCCGACAACCTTTCTCGAAATAGCTGTATATCAGAAGCGAAGTCTCCCACGCTGTATCGAATTTGTATTTACTTTTATGTCAATTCCTCCTCTTTGTTTTGCATTTATAAGTGTACCTTTGTGTTTAGAGCAATAGACAATATGTCGGATTTTCCCGTCATTGTAATAACACTAGTCTTAAAAGCTAGTAAGATTTCTCTGTTCGGTGATTTTTAGGAAAAGGTTACTATATTTATCAACTAGATAAATTGCGAAAAAAAACCCTTTTTGTTATAAGATTTACTGCGAAACGTACTTTGATAATTAAGAATTTAGATCATTCGTATTTAATCACATTCTACACTTCTTTCATTTGAACCAGGGAGATCCAGGACCTGCAGGACCACAAGGACCCAGAGGAACACGGGTAAATTCACCTAAGATTTATTTTAAAGTCTTCTCCAATATTTATTGTTTTCCGTTGTTCTGTTGATCTTGTTGATCATGATGGAACATCTTTTTCATCAATCCTTGGGTTTTCGAGACATTAAACATGATGATTGCAAGTTTCTCTGTTCTTAAGGCCAACTGACTTTTATATATGTTCAATAAGTGTCCATCAATAAATTTAATTCGCCTGCGAGCAATCGGCAACAGTCCAGACTTGAGAGTCTATACCCAGTTTTGAAACCTTGAAAAAAACGCTAAACAATTGAACATTTTGAAATCATTTTTTGTTTTCTTTAATGGGAAAGTGGCTAGAAGAACTAAGTACGATCACATAATGTCAAATTCCACAACTTGTAAATTTTTAGACATGAAGTTATAATCATAATCTTTTTCTTTTTTTAGGGTCCACGTGGTGAGCGGGGTAGTGCCGGAACACCTGGTACACCAGGAACTAAGGTACTTCATTGTTTCATAATGCGTTTCATAATTAACGCTGCGGGGTATTGCGAAGGGGTATTGTCAAAATTTCTGATGGTGATATGTTAAGGTATTGATATTGACCGGCGTATGAAAGAGGTAGCATTTTCCTTAAAAGAAAAGCTCGACAAAACTGGAACGAGCGAACGAGAAGTTGGCAAGCGGGTAGAGACGGAAAGGAGAACTTTGTTTCGGAAGGATAACAAACAGGATGCTCTTAAATATCAGATTGAATTTGACTAAGCAAAGATGTATCATATCTTGGGGAGGGTAGCGAAACTGCATGTTGATGCGCTACAAAAACATTACAGGCTGCCTGTAGCTCGTGTGTGCCATAACCTTAAATTGTTATTAGTAAACATTTGCAGACTGCTTTTAGTACTTGTTATAAGAAAAATTAATTAAAGTGTCTTTATTTTTCCTTCAGGGAGCCCCTGGTGAACCTGGCCTCCCCGGAGACCGTGGAAACCCGGTAGGACATATGCAGTATCACAACCCCCGTGGCTGGTTTATCTTTTATTCATGAAAACTCCCGATCTTGCAATTATATGCGATTCTCCCAAGTAAACATTTCTTGGTAGAACCGACGGAAGAACCGAACCTTCTATCTTAAACACTGCTTTTCAAATCATAGGTAGCCCTATCCGATCAATAAAACGCAGGTCGCACGCTCGTTGTATTCCCATATAGGATTTACCTATTTTTAATTGGGTGATGCATTGCAAGAACGACTTTTGCGGAAAAAAATTTTTTGGCCGGAACGTGGAAGATTTTTTCCCAGTTCCGGCCGAAAAAGAAAGACGTTTGATATTTGATATATGATATTCTAAATTGTCAACATTTTAACACTCTCCGGTCTTATCATTGGGAATTCTTTTAACCAACACGTTAACTCTTTCTTCAGGGACCTCCAGGCACTCAGGGGGATAGGGGACAGCCAGGAACTCGTGGACCAATGGTAAGTTAAGGTTCATTTCCTTAATACTGGACCTTGTTTATCTGTCACTCATCTTACGATTCTTGTTCTGGAGTTTTACTGAGCTGATCTGCTAGGGAAACCTCTTACAATGACTCGTGAACATTTCAAACGATGGAATGAGAAGTTTTTTGCTAAGGAATATAAAAAATGACTTCCAGTGTAAAAGCAATTCTTGCCCTTTAAAATTACTGTTGAATTACACAGTTTGTTCAGCCTTATATGCCTTTGTACATTTTGTAGGGTTTACCAGGGAAAGCAGGTCTGCCGGGATATCCTGGGCCTCGTGGAGAGACGGTAAGAGTATTGAATACAAGTAGTGTGCAAGTTATCTTTCATGCTAACACACTTGCTTTCATTTGTTTGTGGCATGAATTTTGTTTCAATTAAAAGAGTAAGCGATGAATTTACATAATCGAGTTTCAGACAGCAAACGTAATTTTTTTTCTCGTTAAAGAACAAAAGAATCAATTTATTCAAAGTGGACAGACTGCAAATTATGGTAGTTGCTAAAACATAGCGGGATTTATAAACGGCATCATCCTTTTTCTTGAGATAATTGTGGTTGTTTGTCGAGATACCTATAGTTTATTCGTCACTTAGGGGTGATAAGACAAATGGGGATAACAAGGTCAATTCTGTTTCTTTCCTTTTTCTGGAGCTAGTTCTCGATAATGATTATCCAAGGAGTAGGGCAAAGTTAAGTTAGCAAATTACAAAACCAAACATAAGATCAACCCGAAATGGGACTCGACTCTGGGCCAAATTAAAAAGCACATCAATGATAAAAGTTCTGTTAACTGAGTTGAACAGTCAGTTCGCCAGCGACACTCAGTGGTTATTTCGGAGAAGATTATAAGAATCGAAGAAATTAGATTACAAATTGTTGTTGATTTGTTGAGAATGAATTGTTCTAGTTTAGTAAGATTTCTTGTTGTTCTTGGATAAAATGCTTAGAAAACGCTTTAATCGTCATTGTTGTCTGTTTTTAGGGCCCGCAAGGTAAAACTGGACCTCCAGGCCCTACTGGTTTGCCAGGTGGTCGTGTAAGTGGATTTGTTTTGTTTTGTTCTGTTCTGTTTTTTGTTTGTTAGTTTGTTTGTTTGTTTTACTTCTAGCGATTGTATCTATTTATCATTTTTCTTTTTTGATTGTGAGAAAATTACGTGCATTAGCGTTGAATTTAGCAAAGTGCTCTCTAGATTCTACTACCCTGATATATATTTTCCCTAAGCATAAAGCCAAAATTTTTTAATATTTGCTTTGGAAATTAAGGGCCCAGCAGGAGAAAGAGGTGCCCCTGGACCCAAAGGAGATCGTGGTCGACCGGTGAGTTAAAAACTTGTGATTCTTATTCAACTTTACTCCTCTTCGTCGAGACTAACTTTCGAAGACTAGAAGACTGACATAATCGAGAGCTAAATAACAGTGACGTAAGATTATAATTAATACAAGGCGGACCGATTTATCCTGTGACCTGATGATAGCATGCAAGCGAATTCGGCGAGTAGTTTCAGTAGTTGACTTGAGGCGTTCCACTCCGTAGAACGCAAAACCAATCTACTGGAAAATAGGATTAACTGTGTATAAAGGTCGTTACTGCGTCCCCAGTTTACTTTTTGTAAGTAAGAACTTGATGGACCAGTTTTTTCTTTCTGCTTTTAGGGCGCGCAAGGACAAACAGGTGATCCGGGAGAGTCCGGTAAAGATGGTACTAAGGTGCGTAATTAAATTACAAAATATACCTACCTATCATAAGAACTAACTAAAAAATATCTCATTCGTCTTCAAACGTAGTTGATGAAGTGTTAAGTGGAAACCCTACCCAACAAAGTTTGTTTTACTTGGATGCTCAGTCTCAAATTCTTAACAATTACCATATTCCATAAACGACTTTGGAATAAGGCCATCCTTCTGATTCCCACAGTACAAACACTGTCATCTCTTTCGTACCCTCAGAAATCAAACTTTTAAATACCTAAATTCCTCAAATTTACAATGAAAAAGCAGATCATCCCCATATTACCCATTTAGATAGGAAATACGCCAGGGGGATCACTTGAAATAAGAACAAAAAGCCGAATTAGCTGGTGCTATCCCTTCTGCTGTTCAATACTGCCATGTTACCATAACCCCTACAGCTGTATATGCGACAAAACTGCGTGAAGACAGCAATGAGTCTGTTGATTTCATATTTATTTTTTTATTGTAGGGAGAACCAGGTAAACCAGGAGTGGATGGAAAAGATGGAGCACCGGTAGGATATCTCATTGTATTAAAGTGTAACATTACTGAAGTAAAAGAAGAGAACACAAAAAGGAATTTTAACAAATTGAAAATCCATATTAAATACATTTAGGATGTCTAATATCCAAACACGTAAACGTCTGCTAAAAAAATTGAGCTGCACCTAGCTTATTCCCAGCCCCTTTTTTATTGATATATATCAGATTAAAATGTTCTTAGTGTAGCGGTGTTTAGTAGTGATATTTAGTTTTTTACTTGTTGTTTTAGGGTCAGCCAGGAACTCCAGGGCCGAAAGGTGCTATGGGACCACCGGTAAGTGAAAGAGTACATGTGAAGCCACTCTTGTTTTAATCATAACGCCCTCCTTCTAGGAGAATAACGACAGAAAACTTAGTTGTAAACGTCAAACGTATTTTTTTTCACCATTTACCTTGCCACTATATGAGGACCTGCTGCTTCTGATCTCAGACTCTTCCTGAAAGTTCGCGATATAATTTGAGATGAAGATTGTTTATTAGATGATGCGAGAAATTCGCCATTACGGCAGTTTTACAGTTAAACATTGTCTTTTGATTTGTTCCGTGTTCCTTCAGCTTGTGTGGTAACTAAACCACATTAAGGCCTGTGTAAGAACATCTCACCTTACTCTTTACTTTGTTTTATCCACAGGGACCCGCGGGACTCAAAGGAGTCGAAGGACCTGTTGGTCTCCCTGGAGCGCCAGTAATTCAGCTTTTTTATCTTAACCATTGTAGATTATTTTTTATTTTTGTTGCTACGACGTTTTGTTAAAAAAGAAAAAACACTTGGTCCTTAGGCACGAAATAATCCTTATGGCAATTATTTTTGGTATGACATAAGTAGTTTCTATGAAGTTCTACAACATCACTGTTAACAAAGTAATACTCCATTTTGCCATCTAATTAGGGACCTCAAGGCATGCGTGGACCACCAGGACAACCAGGTCCCCAGGGGCCATCGGTAAGTTCTTTCTCCATCATTAATGATTTGTCTTTAAATGGCGACGTATTCTTTCCAGTTTGAAACTGTGCCGCTGGAATCTCTAATATCAAAATATTCTAGTTGTAAACGGAGACAATTACAAAGTACACATCGATGAATTTATATTTTTACAGGGGAGGCCAGGTCGCCAAGGACCTCAAGGAGCACCGGGTGAGAAAGGTTCCAGGGTAAGTGTCATGAATAAGCCCTTTCGTATTTGTTTACCCCGATGATCTTATAAATAATGACTGTTCTTTTTTTTTTTTTAATATATATAATAACTTTTCTTGAAAAGTATTCAAACCAGCAAACAGAAGAAATTTTACATGATTTGGGGAAAATTCTGAAGTGTATAAAAGTGGAACATGAGTCTAACAGAAGTTCAATTTACGATAACCCTTGCAGTTTTAAAAGAACTGTTCTCCGACTATCCAACTGACGTATGAAAAGATTCGAGAGTACCCTTGTGCTTATCCTAACCTTTTACGTTCCCAGGGAGAGGAAGGACCCCGCGGTGAGTCAGGACCCGAGGGAAAATCAGGGCTACCGGTGAGTAATATACTATGGACCTATTTACACTTCCTACATTCTCATATAATTGTAAAGCGATAAAGTTAAGCTTGGAGCTACCTTAAATTTTGAGATTCTCCTTCAATGAAATGAATCTAGCAAGCCAGCAAAAAGACACCGTGTGAGAAGAAGTCGTAGTTAAAACAAAGGACACATTAATCTAAATTTCAGCCGAGAGGTTAGTTTTTGGTGGAATTCTTAGAAACCAAGACATTTCAATAGAAAACAAACGTCGATCATAATTCTATTTATTTTAAATCTATCTCCTACAGGGTAAGCCCGGGGAGGACGGACCGACTGGACCACCAGGACCGGAGGGTGAGAAAGTAAGTGTTGCCTTGTGGACTTACCGCATCTCCAAAAACACTTTCAGTCCTAAGGGCAAAGAAAATCAACTTACATGTACCCGTCAAGTCTTTTCAAACGAACTCTCGGGAAAAAATGAAATAGGGAAATATATGTAAAGGGAGTGAAAGAGGGAGTAAACAAACCACAGTTGACGTGATTGTGTTTACTTAAATAAAAAAGAGAAACCTAAAAGGAAAAAGGGCTGCCAATTTGATTATTGAGTTCTTTCCAAATCCGAATTCTTCCAAATAACAAAGGACGAAATGGAAAGCAACTCAGTTGAGCTTCCATGCAATTGTTTCATTTTTCTGAAATTGACTACAATAAAAAAATTTCATCCACCAGACCTTAAATGGCGTAACTATTTCTTGAGAAACTGAGAATTTCGAGACTTGTAAAATGTGTTGTTTTTCTTTAATCAGGGCGCACAAGGAGAGTCAGGTACACCTGGAAAGAAAGGGGAACGAGGACCCAAGGTGATTCACTTCCTTTGTCAACATGTTGGTGAACTAGCATACGGGAAAATGGCCTTCCAAATTATGTTCAATTGACCTGGAAACCATCACTTGAAGCGCAGCGTCCATTAGCTACTAAAATGTGTCCCGGCGCGTTAGATCTTCAGTCTATTTTTAGATTCCTTCCTCCTTGCCTTCTGAGCGAGAGGTTTTGTGTTCGAAGCCCAGCGTGATCTCAACCTTTGTTTGATGTCTTTCCTTTCCGTGTTGCTTTAAGTAGCTTCAAATAGTCGTAAAATGGTTTAATGATGGAGAGAGGGGGCAAAATGATCGCAACGTCGACCTCAGGTTTTTTTAATCAGATGACTATTTCGAGTTACTGACGAAACATAAAGAATTGTTTATCGTTACATTTTAGGCAGTTGATCCCTAGATAAAGAGTGTGTCGAGACACCTTGAAATCGGGAATAATAAGAATTCGACTGCGCTTCGTTTTTCTAACCTCGTTCGTTCTTTTTTTTATGTATATATATGGTATTGGTAATGTAAGGTGTATTCAACACCTGTTTAACTTAAGCCTGATTTTCATTTAAGGGTCCCTCTGGTCCTTCTGGTGCTGTTGGTCCTCCTGGAAAACCAGGGCCTACTGTAAGTACCATTGTCCTTGGTTCGTTTTGACTTGCGTACATGCGTTCTTGGAATAGAAGTGTTGTTTTTCGCGGAAGATAAGAGGGGGAGGCTGGAATTCTGGAAGAAAAGCCTCTCAGAGCAAGAAAGAGAAACAATTACAAACTCAACCACGCGAACCAAACACGGTTCACATCTGTAGAACACGGATACTCGCACCACTGAGCCCCCCTACTCAAAAATCGTATATACAAAGAAAGATATAATCTTTAAAATAGATCTGAGAGGATGCAACGCGTAAGTGCTGTCAGATGATATGCGCAGTTTCACGATATCTCACTTTTCACCTAAAATCACTTTGCACAGGGTCCAGCCGGTGAAACAGGCCCCCAGGGTGCTCCCGGTCAGAGAGGGGAGAAAGGAAATGAAGGAGAGCGAGGACTACCCGGTCCTACCGGATCTCCGGGCGCTCCGGTGAGTAGCCAACCAAATTTTACAAATGGCTGTAAGCGGGCGTAAGTTGTCTTTTTAATCTTAAATAACCCTGAGTCTCCAATAATTTTGTTTCTTTAACGAACAAATCCAATGCCAAATGGCGGCAAGTAAATTGTTATCAGAGATAGGGAGATTCTAAAAGGCAGAACAGGTAATTTTAACTTAAATGGTAGAATTACATTGATGGAAGTTGATTACAGTTTATCATCTTCGCTCTTCGATGACCTTAATACCATAGGTGATGCTTAGGAAACTCGTTTTTGTATCTGATATCCACTTGCTCTGCTTCAATGATTATCAGTAGTACTGCTTACTGAATACCTTAAGTGCGTCTGGAGATTTTCATTAGAATTTAGGGTCTGGTTGTCTCAGTAGATGTTTACTTTTTTAACAAAGTTTGCTTTAGTCAATTACCATTGTTCCGTTCAGGGTGTTCCTGGTCCTAGAGGAGAGAAAGGAGAACGCGGACCTAGCGGACCACAGGTGAATATACACCAGTGGCTGAAACGCCGCTGTTCACATAAACGTTTGAACATTTTAAAGCGTAAACCTTAAAACAACTTAAATCGCTTTGCTTTATGACGGCAACGGCAACGAAGTTCAGACAAACAATAGATTTAGGCATGGGGCAAACGTCTAACTTGACATTTGACGAACCTTATGGTAATGAACAAAACATAAACTCTGTAAGTGCATGGAACGTCTTGGTTCATGTCTTCGCTGACACCGCACGACAGGAAACCTTCTGATGTGGGTTTTCCAGAGGACGTCAACTAACGACGACGAACTTTTCTTTCTTTTTTTTTTTTTTTAACTTCAATGTGCGCACTCAGAATTCAACTCTGAGACAATTCGCCTTACAGGTTACAGATCTAGGAAGTTGTAATAATGGCGTTGTTGATTGAAGTACGCGAATTCACTTTATCATTAACGATTTTACTGTCGTCGCCTACGACGTTGCTTAAACTCTCTAGTAGCTACGGCTCCTAAACGGTATTGATATAGAAGTCATTGGTTCTAAACCGTTAATAAATACTTATTTTTTCTTTTCCCAGAGTTCGAAACGAGATAAATGCTCTTTCATTCACATCTATTCACGAATCATAACATTTATCGTCTTTTCTTCTATTATTTATTTCACCGCAGCATTTTGAGCATGTCTTGAGAGCTTTTAGGTTTTTTGTTTGACGTAGTAGTAACGACATAAAAATTTTGTTCCGAGAGATTTCAGTCTCCTGATTTCTTTTTTTTTGTTGTTAATAATAAAGGGATCTCAGGGCTTACCTGGACCACGAGGACCATCAGGGTCGGCAGGTGCTAAGGTAAACACAAAAAATGAGGCCGTCAATACAAGGGCATTAATTTTAGTATTACACTAAATTTGAAGTATGGGATCGTTTCATTTTCGTCATTATCATTTTGACTTTGGTCCAATTGGGAATACCACTGTAACCGGAAATGTTTTTGTTAGGGTGATCAAGGAGAGCCTGGTGATACCGGAAGTGATGGCCGACCAGGAGACAAGGTAACTTAAGCTGCTTCCGCTTCCGTAGGTAATCAGCTTCATTACAAAATAGGTGACTTATAGTATCCAAGGTGACCAAGTAACTCTGCCGCGGGAGAGAGAACTGTGTAAGCCTGACATTGTTTGACCTCCCCTTATAAAGACCAAACTGTTCTCAGGCAGGTTTTCGTGCCTTCCCATCTTCTACAGTGTCACACATTTGGCCATCAAATGGCTAGAATAAAATAAAAATGGCACTAAAATCATTTGTAAACCTGAAGTGATATTTTTTTTTCAGGGAGACCAAGGCCCCAAGGGTGATGCAGGCGCTCCTGGAATACCCGGCACACCGGTATGTATCAAAGTCTAAAGACAACATAAGGCAAGCAAATGCGACGTAAGCTCTTTTGCTACATAGGTGATCTATAGCCACCTTTTAAACGAGATCGCTGGGTGAGAAGCCTCACTAAGAAAGAATTCTTCCCCTGTTAGTCTCAAAGTAAGTAATTCTTCTTACTGATTCACTGACATCTTTGAGTGGATAAACTTTTTTACAACCCTGTTAGCTGGCAATACTTAATTTAAAGCTTTGGTGGTCTTTCCGTCAGCAGCAATTTTTCAACTCGAAAGAAGTATTTAGTTCAATGTAATCAAATTCATGTTGGGTGGTTAACAGAATACTTCAAATTCCAAAGACCAACTTTTCTTCCTGAAGATTAGGTCCCTTGGATATTTTATGCTTTCCCTTCGTTTGCTTCCTAAGGGGTTGCGAATATACCAAGTACCAGTGTCTTTTCTTCCTTATCTCTGTAACATGTTAACGAAGATATCCAGGCTTGCTTTCTGAATACTTTTTTCTTTCTTTTACCTTCTTTCTTAGGGCCGACCTGGTTTGGCAGGCGCGAAGGGTGATCGAGGTGATTCCGGGCCACAGGTTAGTGTCTATGTTGTGAATGAGTGGTTTTGTCACGAGCATAATCATAAAAATTCTGTAAACGAAGGAACTTATTTTGCAGTTTTGAATTATTTTTCTCCATTCCATATAAATGTAGCCTGTAACGTTGACAGTAGAAGAGGAAAATGGAGAAGGGAAAAACCATAATGAAACTATTTATATGCCCTTCGAATTAAATCACTTCTTTTCTAAGATAGAAGAGAAAAAGTACTACAAGTAGAGGAACCCAAAAATGATTGCCTTAGTCTTCCAATCTTTTGAACTTATTATTTATTGAAGACCTGATTGTATTTCTCTTGCAATAGGGACCTGCCGGGCAGCGAGGTCCCGCCGGACCCCCAGGGGCACAAGGACCAATGGTGAGTTGAGACAAAGGATAAGTATATACTTAAGCATTTACCATCGTAGATATACAGCTCCAAGAAGGACTCTTTGAAAACGAATGCGTTAAGTTTTAACATAACGTTGAGTCTGAGAAACGAATGATTTTAAAAACAGCCCTCCCGTGTTTATTTTCCTTTTTAGCGTACTTTCATGCGATAAACCCATACTACAAGTCGGCTAGTTAAGTATCTCGGCTTATGGACACTCATTAGGGGCGTTATATGGGCTTGTAAGATTATAGATGTTCTTGTACTCTATACTACATGCATCCTTGACACACTGTATGATAAATAACCTTTAGTTAGTAACGTTGTCCTTATTGAATATAAAAATGTGGCTTCAGTTGAACAAGGTCACGGTTTTGAACAGATCATGACGGACAAACTCTTACCCAAGCAGATTCTTTTAAAAATGTGAAAACAACAAGACGCTACTTCCATAAAGTAGCTTAAGATAATGTAAGTGCTAATTTCAGGCTCCTTATTTTAGGGTGCGATGGGACCACCAGGCCCGCAAGGACCCCCAGGCCTACAAGGCGCTAAGGTATGCCATGGCCCCTGAGGGCCGTGAACTGCTTGTATTGACAGAAATATACGTAAATTACAACACATACAGAACTTTGGCGCCCGGATAATTAGTGGAGCGAGAAAATTTGATCATATTTCTCCAGTTCCCCGAGAATTGTGCTGGTTGCCTGTAAGACAGCAAGTCTAAGGGACGCTTTTTTGCGTTTAAATGTATGACGGGTTGTGTCCCATATTACCTCACATTCAAGCTAGCTACCACAGGCCAAGTCTCTGGCCGCGTAACACGTAATTCACAGCAATTAAATATTCCTTTATTTAAAACAGCAGCTGCTCAGCGATCATGCCAGTAGTGTTGTCAGTTTGTGGAACAGCCTAGAAAAAGACCTCAAATTAAGTAAGAATCATAGGGATTTTAAACAGAAACTAAGGCAAAAATTGTTACCGTAATTTTTTGATCCCGCGCTCGCTTTGTAGGTTTTAACATTTTATTTTACCATAGGAATTTTTAACGGAAAATTAGGTAATTTTTTTCTCCTCTTTTCTAGGTAGATATATATTTCTTAAACCTATAAAATGCATTATAGCTTTGTCTTGTATCAATGAAAAGCCCCGCAGGGGAGTGAACAATAAACTTCTTACTTCTTACGTATTTATCCTTTTGTGAGGGTCTCAATGGGGTTAACCGATAAGCGTAAAACGGCCAAAAATTTAGTCGATAGCCGTAAAAATTGAAAAATTTTAACCGTTAGCCGTAAATAGGGTAAAAAAAAGTTAACCGTAAAAGAAATTGGTCCCTAGATTTGCTACTTTTAAGGAAGGTACTAAACTCACTTATGGTTGCGTTTTTTATTTCGCGGCTAGTGTGACTCCGTACGCACGTTAGGTATAGCGCCTTTTAGGTGAAGACCAAGACCCATTTCCATTTCGGCCGCTCTCTCGGGGAACTATTTTTTTTTTCCATAGCGAAAGTGTGGCTTCTTGCTGGGGATTAATATTTGCGATTTTCAGGAGGTCGTGCCCTCGAAACACTAGTGAAACAACACGAAGAGATCTCACTGTTTGTAAAACAAGTTGCCGATAAACAATATTTCCCTGTTTTTCTCTGACGCTACGGTAGAAATTGCCATGCCTAGTCCCTGTACGGCGTCTTCCCACGCAATTTCGGTCAAGGCATTTCGGTGGCGAACTCGCTCGAACCACGTGACCCGAAACGTATTAGCCGCGCGAAATAATAAGGCCTACGGACAAGGCAAAACGGCTGACAGTGGTTCCGTACAGTCCTTCGCTACCATTAAAAACACTGGACACAGGAATTTTGTTATTGGCCGTTTTCACACTAGAGCTAGAAACGGATTATCCGTCTGAGACTAGCCTGTGTACAGTCGCCCCCTTCCCGACAGACACCTCCTCTCCGATTTTTTTTCTGAGGGGAAGGGGCGGCTGTACACAGGCTATCTGGAACGGATAATCCCGTCTTCAAACTGTCCGTCGAAGTTGAAGGATAAAGTCAGGCGGATTGGTCATGAAAAATTAAAACTATTCCATTTTCAAATTAAGACGTATTACCTATCCATCGCGAATCATCAAACGGATAACCCGTCTCACACGAATAATCCGTCTCTAGTGTGAAAACGGCCATTTCTGTTGTAATGAACGTCGCGCCCCAGCCTTGAGTTAGGCGTTCGTGTGTGTGCTTTGCTTTTTCACAAAGATTATTTTTAAATTGACTATTGACATTTTTATGTGTAAAATAATATTAGAAGTGGAATACTTTATAAAAAGTATGATCTATCAAATGTTAAAATTTTTCGAAAGAATAGCTTATTTCATATCCCGAGATGATCTTAAGACCTTTATTTTGCTCTAAAGATACAAAAAATACAGGTTAATTAATATTTAACTTTTTGAAACAAAAGAAGTTAATTTTTAACTTTTTTGTTAACCGTAACTGGAAAAAATTAGCCGATAGCCGTAAAAGAGCCAAAAGTTTAGTCGATAGGCGTAAAAGCCACCACCCCATTGAGACCCTCTTTTGTAAATACCTTTATGCTGAAATCTGTGAGTAACATTTTTCTTTCTTCCTTATAAGGGAGCTCAAGGCCCGGACGGGAAAGATGGAAACCCCGGTCCACCGGGAGCTAGGGTAATGCTGTTTCTTTGAAATTTGTTTTTGTTGTAGTTTTTCTTTTTCTTTTTCTTTCTTCCATTCTTTCTTCCATTTTGCCTTAAGATTTACTTTACGCATTTGCGTTGAACCTGCTCTTGGACAAAGGTTACACCAGTTTGTTCGATAATAAAATTATAATTTTTTCATTTACTGGCACCGCGTTGCATTTAAAGAAATATCTACTCTTGCACCATCAAACGTAAGATCGGTTTGATCTCTCTAAGGAAAGTCACGATAGCCAATAAATAATCATTTTGTCTGTTACTGTCGGTTCTTTTAGGTTTGTATAATATCATTGACTTTTCAGCATGGAAACTCTAAAACAGTAGATAATTTATTGCAGATTTATATAATTCCTTATATTTACTTTAGGGTCCCCCCGGCCCTCGAGGAGATGACGGAGTCCCCGGTCAACCAGGGCAGCCGGTAAGTAGCAGCTTGATGGACTTACATTTCTGCCGTCAGGGATGTATCTCACGTAACGTTGTTACTGTTTAAGGGAGAGCCTGGACCTCGTGGATTCACTGGTTCGGATGGTGATACGGGTGATAAGGTATGGATTTAGCATTTGCTACCAGGCTTTTTCATCGCAACGATTGCCATGAAGGCCCGTGAGTAGGAAAACCTTGATAATTCGTTGTGAAAAATTAATTAGTTGACCATGATATTTTTGTCGGAATTGTGTTTTATCAATTAGTTATTGAAGAAGTATTCGGTGTTTTGTTTAGAATTTTTGTCAGTACAACGTTCATTTTGTTGCTGTCATTTCTTCCGTTAAATTTCTTTACGTTTCTATTCATATTGTTTTCTCCGTAGGGTGACCCAGGACCACCAGGACCCCGAGGACCTTCAGGGCCTCCAGGACCACCGGTGAGAATTTTTGTTGAAGGTTACATAATTGTTCTCACCAAATATTCAGTAATTTATAATCTTCTGATCGCAAGTTTTATTATCCAATTTCGCCTGCAAAATATTTACCAGCATAATGTTTTTGGTCAACTTTGTACGATTTTTATCATTCCTATAAACCATGAGACGTTAAGCGCCAAAAGCAACTAAAACGATGGAGTAAAGTGTTCCTCATTCAAAGTAATTGTCGCAAAAATAAACTTTCGCGAAGTGTAAAGAATTTTTCTAACTTCAAAAATTTAGATTTACCTGTTTTCTCTCTATTTGAATTTCTCCCGAATGCAGCCTCAACTAAAAGCTTACTTAAGTCGGTTTGAACTGTTTCCCTTTCCCTGCAGGGAGCCAGAGGCGACAGAGGACCTTCTGGAGACAGAGGATCCCCAGGTGCCCCGGTAGGTTATCGTTCTTACTTTCATGTTTGAAGGACTAAAACGAAGTGACACAAACGAGTTTGGTCTACATACCTCGACAGAATTGAATTGAGGGACTGGACGACGTGCTTGCACTTCCTTCCAAGTGATGTGATTGGCTGATTGCAAGCGCCTTTTCCTAATGAATTGTGAATAATGAATATGTTTCGATAGCGTTAAATATTGGTATTAAATTAAATTGCTGAAAGATGTTAATCAAAATAATCCTCTCATAGCTGATTCTTAAACCCATTTCTTGAAAATAGTTGCAGTTTTTTTAGGTTCCCTGGTAAAGGGCTCCTTTTCATAAAATGTCTCGACCCCTAACGTCATGGCGCTTGTTTTCCGCTGTTTGTTTTAGGGTGATCCTGGACCACAGGGACCACCTGGAGCTCAAGGACCACGTGGTAATTCGGTAGGAAACTTCTTGTTTGAACCCTCAGATGATCTCCATTGTTACTAGATAGTATAATTGACCCCTGATGATAAATACTGACTTCGCGAGGCAATCATTGATTCTGCTCAGTTTTCAGCGGAGCCACGCAGAGGTGAAATCTTTGGTTTTGATACGCCCCACGCAAATTTTTCAGGGTCGAACTGCCAGCTGAAGTTCAATTTCAGTTCTTGGCGCTCACACTGAACAACAGGCACTATCTCAACAGCTGCAGATAAATCTCTTCGTTGGCAAAGGCTATTCTTCAAGACTATTAACAGGCGTCTAGTGTATGACTAGGGAAACGCCGAAAACTCCCTTTTAGCGAGGCTGCCAATTTAATCGGCGCTGGCTAGTTGGTAAACTGGCGGATAAGGCGTCTAGTCTATGACTAGAAAAACGCCGCAGACTCGCTTTATTTGTATCAATTCCTTCGGCTTTAGCGGTCGTTGGATGTTGACAAAGGGTTCAAGCGAGGTTGGCGATTAATCGGTGGTGGCCAGAAAATCGCGTGGGTCGCATTACTAACTACCCCTATGCCAAGCTGTCCCAGCTTGGCTTAGTCCACTGATCAATCATTTTCGCATACCTTAATACAACTGAGCATGAATATTAACGTCGTTGAATCGATTACTCCTCCTAACAGTTTGGTCTCGATACCCGTCTTGTTTCGCTGAATACCAACGGAGATTCGATTCGTAATTGACGAAGCAAAGCTCTCAGTTTCTTTTCATGAAGGGACTTGTGCTAAAATATACCCTTTCAGAAAAAGAAAACCGGGAAAAATAATGTCATGCTCCTCCTCCTTTAATGAGGAAAGAGCTATTTTGGCGGGGCTTTGCTGTAAGCCAAAGGTAAGATTTTGCCTTGCACGAATATTTTTTTTGTTCTTTGTCCCCCCCCGCCATAACTTTTCTAACGGTTCGTGTCCGTCGCTAAAAGTCATGAGAGGGCTGTCATTTCATGACAGTCATGATATGAATGTGTTGGTGTGAAGGGGGTCACGGTGGTGAGCAAAGTCCAAAAAAAAAAAATAGAAAAGAATGTAAGCGCATTGTTTCGTCGATTACCAATCGAGCCAATCAAGCTGCTCATCTCCAACTCTATACGTTTTTTAGTTTTAAGTGTCAACGTAAACTTTTCACCTTAACGTTTTTATGGTTTTCGCGATAGAGCAACAAAGGAAAGCGTTTGTACAAGTCTCCAAAACCCTTACTCTACAGTTCTTATAACTGGTTCACGAGTTAGTGCTTGGGTTTGTAATTCAGTGGTAACTTAAGTCGACTTGTACAAGTTGATTCTTTCTTTTCATTAGGGTCCGAAAGGAGAAAAAGGAGATCAAGGTGGTCAAGGGGAGAAAGGAGATAAGGTATAAAAATGAGTTCGTAAAGATCATCTACTGAATAACACTTTATTTAATTTGCATTGAGATTGCTTTATCCCAATTACCATTTATGATTTTGTATAAATGTGCTTCCATGCAAGACATTAGTCACCTAGGTTGCTCGGAAAGTTCAGCGCTTATACAACTATAGAAAAAAATATACACTCAAGGACGATTTCTCCTTTTTCCGATCATTTACGTTTCCCCTTTTTTCCAGGGATGGCCTGGTTTCTTTGGTCCAACTGGAGTTGCAGGTCCTGTGGGCGATAAGGTATGACTTAGGAAATACGAAAATTCTGTCGTTAATAATTTTGCCAATCAAACAACAATTTTATTGATATTTGCCTGTTCCTTGATGTACGTTTTCTAAATTTGGTCAGCGTTAGCTCGTTATGAAAAATAAGCCAATGACAAATGGAGAAATAGTTTGATTGAATGACAATAGCCTTAATTGAGAGATTAAGCTTCGCGTTTACGCAAACGTGAGATTCGAGTTGAGAAATTTTCAAAATGAGAAACAAACAGATGAAAACAGCTTAAAACAATACTTATTCGTGTAGTTATAATGAACAGTAAACGTCAAGTGAATGGAAAACTTTGTCACGCGGTACGAATACACGTTTGCCGTTTGCCGTTTGCCGTAAACGCGAAGTTTAATCTCTCTAATGTATGGTGAAATCTAAGGTTACAACTGTGACTATTTCTCTTACAGGGTGATCCGGGTCCTGCAGGACCGCGTGGATTCCCAGGCCCTAAAGGCGACAGGGTCAGTATGCTATCTGTACGTTATGCCTATACATCACAAATTCAGCGCCAGGGTTTCAATTAAATATTTCACAGTCGCTTCATTTTGGTGTCGTTATCGGAAAGTGGTGAACATACCTCAAATGTAGGCGAATTTCCCTGGAGCTGATTTCTTGGGGACCCCAGTCAAGTTCAGAAAGAGAGAGAAAAATCGTCGTCGCTTACTAACGTGATATTAGGCATTGTCACGTGGTAGTCGAGGAGTGACGGCAAAGAAATGTACAAAAAAGTGTGATGCACGTGAAAAGTTGTTGTTGTTGTTGTTTTTCTCAATAAAAGTATTAGTTTTTGGCCGTTCTTTTTGCCGTCGCCGTCGTCGTTGCTTAAGCTACCTAATGTTAGCACTGTTTACATAAATGCATTTTTACTTTATCCCAGGGAGAAGACGGATCCGATGGCCCTCCCGGCCCACCAGGACCTTCGGGGCAAAGGGTGAGTTGTTTTACTATAAAAATGCCCTTAGTAAGTAGCTAGCGAATTGACCTCTAAATTTCGGCTCCGGTTTTTATTCTGACGATGTTTATTTCGTAGTAATACTGTCAGGTCAGAACAATTTCATTTTATATATGGCATGTCTTGTATTCACACTTAAGACATGACCAAAGTCTCCAACGGTTGTCTTACTCCGTAATTGGCAATAGAAGAGGCACGGGATGGCGTGATGTTTTACCAACCGAGTTGATGTTAATTGGCCACCGTAAAAATATTAAAGAACAGATGTTAGCGCTCTGGCTGACTGAACTAACTCGATTCACAGGTAAAAAATAATTTCAGCATCCTGTTGATAAAACCAATTTTTGTCTTTAATCCCCCACCATTCAGCAGTAGCACTACCTTCGACTCTTTGTTACTCGAACCTTGCGGTATCGATAAAACTGTTAACCTTTTTGTTTTTTTGTTTTTTTCTGTACTGTAGGGAAGGGCTGGCTTACAGGTTTGTAGTCTCTTACATTTTCTGTTTTAAAGTTTGTTTGGTTGCCTCGCCTGTCTAGTCTCTAGTACTAATTCTGTTTTCGTTTTCTCAACTGATAGGGTACCAAAGGAGATAGAGTGAGTAAACAACGCTTTAAATATTTCATAAATCTTTGAGGTCAAGAAACAGGGTGGGCCAGGGTTTTGGAGTGAACTATTACAGGGTTCATTTAAATCTGGTGTACGTTATACGACACGTCTTCGTATTGGGGCATTTTGAAGAAAATCCTGGATATTTTGGGGTATATTAGAGAAGGCTTATTCATGACAACATTTCCAGGTTTCCTTTCATCTGGGTTTTTAATTCAGTTACAAGCATTTTTATGTCTTGCCGGAGTATGTCTTCCTGCGCTAGCATTTTTTGGGACAAGCGGCAAATGAGAATTATATTGAGCAAGAATAAAATGTTTAAGTCTAATTGTGTTTAAACTCTGACGAAGGCTCGGGAAGAAACAAAAAATTAGAAGGGTCAAATTTAGATCTGTAGCATAAAGTGACTTTCATTAATATGTTAACTATTTTTTGTTTTATTTTATTTATATTTTGCATAGGGATCTCAAGGAGAAAGGGTGAGTTAATTTGGAGCAAATACAGCACTTTATTAAAAATGAACCTTTGAACCCTAAGGAAATATGCGTCCAGAAAGAAATTTTTTTGTTAGTTTTCTTTATCGCTTTGAATTTTCCACGCCTTTGGTTTGTTGGGGTCAGATTGGTAACCAATAAGCGAAGTGTAAAGATATCGAAAGACCGAAAAGGGCGAATCAGTTACTTTTATTCTGTTGTTGTTATTGTTTTTTCTGCATGTTGTCTAACCTCGAGCGTTGTTGCTTTTGTTCTCATTGTAGGGTGACCCTGGAAATCCAGTAAGTGAAAAATATTCCCTAGTCCTTGGCTTAGAGCTTTATATATGTTGTGGCTTTTAAGCCATTAAGGGCAAATTTATAAAAAAAAGAATACTACGATACTCAAAAACAAAGGAAAACTCTATTTAGATCAAGGAGAAAATCTTTACTCATCACCTCACACTTGAATGGGACTGAAGTTTACAGTCGCTGTTTGGGGGGTCCAAAGAGAAAATTGTCAAAGTTCAAATAGCTTGCGAGCAAGCTCTCCATTTGGGGGAGTCGCGAGAAGTCACGTGAGAGCAGCACGCGAAAGGAAACGCGAGTGCGAGGAGCGGGGAAAGAAAGGGCTCCGCCCCTTGCGGCTCGCTTCGCTTACCATAAATGGACTACTTACTCGAAGGCTAAAGTTCGAAAGGTCGAGACACTGATTTAGTTGTTTAATTTCATATTTCTATTTGCTTTTTTATAGGGATCACCTGGGCCTCCGGTAAGAACTCTTACTGTTGTTTTTTTCGTTTTTGCTTCAATCTGTTTTTATTTGTTTCCTTTACAACTTAAAAATGTTTGCTCACCGTCTCATTGTTTTCATTTAAACAGGGACCTCCTGGAGACATTGTAAGTAGATTTCGTTGAAGTAGATAATAATAAATATTGTATTTTTATGTTTATTTTTATTATTATTATTGTTATTATTATTATTATTATTATTATTATTATTATTAATTTAATTGTCTTTATTTTATTTTATTTTATTTTTTTTAAACATTTGAAAAAACTTTTGAATTTTAGGGGCTGACAGTTTTTTTTATTGAAATGAAATGATTTATATTCGAATAAATTTTTTTTCTTAGTTAAATTAACTCTTTCTCTAAGCTAAATTAAGTGCTTTTTAAATCGACAGGAATTGTAAATAGTGTTTTGAATGAATAGTTTTTTCTTTTTTTCAAGCGAATTAATTGTAAATAGGATTTTAATAGTTAGCATTGTTGTTAATAAAATTTTTTCTTCTCATTATTATTATTGTTGTTATTATTATTAAATAGATCTTGTTTAATAAGTTAAAAAGTTTTTTTTTATTTTTTAATTAGAGTCTGGCCATGTTCTGAGTAAGTTTAGTTACGACCGACTTTGTTGGTGACTTATTATCAAGTCTTCTCTTATCAGCAGAGGATTCTATAAGTGTATAAAATAAGGTGTAAACAAAAGACAACAAATAAATAAACGATTCTTTGCCCAAAGATCTGATCATGATCACTGATGATAACTCTTCTAGGCCAAGAGTTTATAGCGTCTTTATATCCCTCCTTAGTCACCAGTGGATGATATTATTTCTTACTCTTGCTTTTCTACAGAGCTCGTATCTAAGCCGAGGCTATTTAGTGGCTCCTGGTGGACTACAGACCGGTGCTGATAAAGGAAACACCAGGAAGCGACGATCGGTGGATTCTTCGGATTCTGAGACGTCCGAGTCACAGGGACTTATTCAGTCACTAAGAGATGAGATCGAGAGTATTAAACGACCAAGTGGAACACAGAAAAACCCAGCACGGACTTGTAGAGATCTTTATATGTGTAATGGGAATATTAATGATGGTAAGTATACCCTGTAAACATTCTCCCGAGGGAGGGTGGTGAGAGGCCCAGGAGGCTCTCCCCCTCCCCTTCCGTGTCTGTTCGCGCTCTCTAGGTTTCTCTTTGTCCTGTAGCACACAAGAGGGCCTGTTTACGGGCTACGGTGAGCGCCGCTGGTGGAAACGTCCATACTATATCCCGTGCTAAACTATTTGTTTTTCTTGTTGTTGTTGTTTTGTTTTGTTTTTTAATGCATCGATATTTTTACCTTATTTTAAATGAAATAAATGATTGATATCAGTTTTTTTTGTGTGACTGCAAGGTTTGTACTGGATCGATCCTAACCACGGTTGCAGCGGAGACGCTATTCAAGTATTTTGTAACTTCACTGGTGGAGGACAAACCTGTATACATCCTGACGTCAACACGAAACAAGTGAGAAGGACTCCTTTGTCTTTCAAAGTTACGAAGTTAAATGTCTACAAATAAAGCATACTATGTAGTTTGTTGTTTTATCCTCCAGTTTCCTCACGGTTTACTCCGTGGGATGCCCCCGTATAAAAGCTATCTAGGTATGTTCCGCCCGACCCGAGAGGGTATGGTTTTTCTCCTTTTGGCCTGAAGGAGGGAAAGGTATTGGTTTTTCTGGAAACAGGGTCTGGATTTGGGTATGTCTTTTGTCATTTTTCTGCTAAGAACAGTGGTTTAGATGTCTAAAATGGAGCTGAGGGAAAATCATATTTTGGTCTGAAATAAGAAAGCTTCCCGTAAGCATGCCACACTCACCTTCCTCCCCACCCCAGGGAATTGCCTAGAGCTAACCCACGGGAGATCCACTCATTAGTTTTTTAAACAGTCAGATGAGTTAAGTGTATAGTATAGTTTAGCGGGTAGCTTTGACGTGAAAGCAGTTGAGTCATGCCTATTACAGTCATCACTGTCATAGTTGATATACGGAAATCTCCAGGACCTGGTTGTTCAAAAGTTGGATAGTACTATCCACTGGATAAATCACTATCCAGTAGATAAGTATTTGGAATAGCAATTGTGTCATTCACGTATTAGAGAATTATCCACTGAACAGCCTTATCAACCTTCTAAAGAACGATTAGTCAGCCCGCCTGACTAGTCCCAGCGGTTTACTTATATCAGAGTAAATTCACCACTTTTTAATACTTGTTTTAATAGGGCCCTAACAAGAGATGGAAAAAGTTAACAGGAGCTGAATGGTTCAGTGAATATGAAGGTGGTTACGAAGTAAGGACAAAAATCAGTTATTATCATTAGAGCAGTTTTCATTTGAGTGTCGAAAAGTAATTGGTTTTACACTTTCTACACGATGCGATTGGCTTAAAAGATTCGCGCCACCTTTTCATCCAATCAGAAGTAAGACCAAAGCCAATTGTGACGCGCTCGCATGCATTTTCCCGCGCTTTGCGTCAGCCACATGTAATTACTTCGAGTTTTGATTGGTTCAATGTATGGTCTGTGTCCTATGTGATTGGCCAGAGTAATTACTTTGGTTTTGGTTTTACGACGCTCAAACGAAAACCACTCTATCATTATCATACTTAAAATTTCGCTTAATCCTGGGTTAAACTTAACCATCTTTCTAGGAACTGGGCGCAGGACGGCAGAAAGAAGAGGACGGCAAAACGCTTGTGTGTGACAAACGTGACGGGGCCATTACTTGTCTGTTTTGTCGGGATGATGATTTTTGCTCTTCTACAAAAAGATTTGTTTAAAGGAATGTGAAGTTTGGCGGAAGGTTTTTTCAAACAAAATTATTGTCACGCTTGTCAAACAAGGTTTGCCGTCGTCTTTCCTCACCCGCCCTTTTGCGTAAGTTCACTAATATTAAAGACAAGAAAGAAATAAACTTGATACAGGTCACTTTTTTGTGAAGATGGGGCGGGAATATAAAAAAAACGCCCGTCATTTTCAGCATGCCTAGCAATGCAAGCATGACGTTTTATCTTTACACTATATTTTAGATTTCTTATACTGGAGTGGGTAAGACACAGCTGAATTTCTTACGACTCCTAAGCGAAAAAGCGACACAGATGATCAATATTACCTGTACGGGATCACAAGGATGCTTTGATAGAAACAGTAATATTGTGGAAAAAGCCATCAAGCTTCAAGGAGCCAACGATGGTGTATTATCCTTCATGAAAGATGACGACTCAAGCATTAAGATCACACAGGTAATCGTACAAAGTCATTTTTATTTGTGTTATCTGCTTCCGTGTCAAATGGGTTGACAGATTCCGAGAAAAATATTTCTAAGACTTGGCACTTGGCCATTAAATCTGTAGTCAACGTTGTTCCCCAAAGATTTTGTTTTGCATGCTGCTCCACTGCCAACACTACTTTCATTTTGTTCTACAAGAACTCTACACTTTTCCGTTTTATTGTGTTGTCGGCACTTGATATGTTGTAACATACAAATCCAAGAGTTATTTAATTGTGGTAGACCGATATTTCTTTTCGATAGATTTTTGTATTTTTCGCCTGCTAGCGCAATTTTGTGCAAGGTGTTCTCGGTTTTGGGATTGTTTGAGGACTGGGTATGAGCTGGCAAAATTTGCTTTTTAAAAAAAAGTGCAGATTGAATTTCAACTTCCTCACAAACCCTGTCCACCTTGTTTACTGACCAAAATTTCGTGAATTTCTCAAAACGTGCGAAATAGTCTTTTTTACTTGGATTTTTATTGTAACAATTTTACGAAGTCTAGAAGACCACAGGCTGAAAATGCAACGTTACTCGTAAATCTGCTTTTTAATACGTACATCTCGTTTGAATTGCAGGTTCGCAAAGATTGGAAAGCGGTTATCCAGGTAGAAACCGAGGACCTCAATCAAATGCCTATAGTGGACTTTGCCCCCGGTGAATTTCTGACATCGAATGAGTTCGGTTTCGAAGTTGGGCCTATCTGTTTTAGCTAGTGCTAATGTACCGGAGATACCTTTTTCTTAACTTAATTCTCCAGAAAAACTCACTATTAAAGGTTGTTTTCCTGTATCACTGGTTAGTTTAGTTATTTTGCATAGTATTGGTGGAGCGATTTTCGTATGACCTTGAAAAATGGTTTCCATAAGTGTTCGTTATTTGTTTTATCAGCCAATGGATGAAAAGATCAAAACATGGCCTCTTAGTTTTCCCGCCTAAGAAAAGCCTAATATGGAGTAGGCATTGTTCGATTGGCTAATCGTGTTGCAGTATGACGTCAAAGCGAAGTATGGGTTGGTTTCTAGAAAGTTCTCGGGCATGAAGTTTTTTCACCCGAGTGTTCGCTTAACCAACCAAAAGCCACCCGCGTTTGTATGTGTTCGATAAACCAATCAAATCGCTCTATTTCTGTTCGTTTGTTGTTTCTGTATTGTTCGCGCGTTTTTATTTCAAGGTCATACGAAAATCGCTCTAATATTTAACTTTTGGACCATAAGTTCGCTCTGAAAGGCAATGAGACAAATCGAGAGGCTTGTCATCGTATGTACTATACCTCACTTGATATTTTCCAGAGCTTATAAACAGGAAAACATGAATAAAGTTAGCGGGTGTTGTTTGGCAGGTCTTCAGAATCTCGACCAACAAAACCTTCAGTAAAATAAATATTAAAGGTACATTTTATTAAAGACCACGTTTTTAGACTTTTCTGTCATTTGTTGTAGTATGAATAAATTATGAAAAGTATGAAATAGTTCTTTTCTTTAAAATAATGAAATCAACGTGCGATTTTGTGTTGGACATCGGGGCTACCTGTCTTGCTCGTTCCTTACACAGTATAAGTTTATCGCACGAGAAATGCTAACGAGAAGCTAGATTTGACTTAAACGGTACTTAGAAGAAACATATCAAGCTCCTGCTGCCTGACAATAAATGGTTCTTTGTCGGTTATTTAGGGGAGATTAAAAAGTGCATGAGGATATCCCCGCGACTTTGCCGAAATATCGAATGAATGTAACCCAGTGGGAAACTCACTCAGTTCGACCAATCGGGTTCCGATTTCACCACCATGAGGCAAAAATAAAAACCGTGCCATATTTTGTGCGTAAAAAGCGATGTTTGTAAACTTTTCTTTCTTTTCATGGCCAGGTTTATTTTGTCGCTTTTGGTCGTCAAGTAAGATTTTATTCCTAAAAAGGTAACAGTGTTAGGGTACATGGGTATGGCTAGGTTGATCTAACTTTCGTTTTAACACACATGCAGCAACGACAAAAATCTATAATATAAGGTGAGTAACTGGCCACTTGGCCACGAATTGAACCAAATCCAAAATTGCAAAGAAGCAACGGATCAAAATTGTAGTTGTTTCACCTGTCAGGTGTTCATTTATGAAATTTTATTCGTTTTCTACTTTCCACAGGAAAAGAAAAACAAAACCTTTGGCCATATCAACGGAAGGCATGATCACGAGCCAAACATTGGCACGGAAAAATGTGATTCTGAGTTGCGTCTCTCGCTCGACTGCTGGGGCAAACCACCGTACCAAAACAGTGAACAAATTCAGTTGTAGAACTTTGTTCTAAGGAAGTCAACAATACTTTGATTCCACCTGCGGAAATGTAAATATAGTTTGTAAAGGAAAAACCAAGTTTTATAGCTTTTTTATGAGTCATTTTCTGGATATGTTTACACGATGAATGATGTGTTTGTTATAATGCCTACAACTAATGAAAAACTATATCGTATTATTTTAATTCAAACAGCAATAACGGAGAGATAGAATCGCATTATTCAGGAGATGATGGATTGAGATACTTTCATGCGCAAAAAAAAAACAGATCAACTGGTTTCCTTTCACGCGATTGCCTAAATTGTAAAACGTTGGTTAAAAAGCGGCCGTGTCGATCAAACCTTCAGTACTGTTCAAGGTACTACACTACTTGATTCAAAAGATGTATTTTAAAGCCTTGTTTCTTTTCTCGTGCATCGATGCCGCACGTTGGCCGGCCAAAGTCAAATTCAGCGGTAGGTATTGAGATTTCGCTTGTGTCTGGTGTCTATGTCTTATTAAAACTTCTCAGATAGTGGCCGCTATAACTTGAATTTAACTTACTCTAAACCACACTAATCGTGACAGAATTCCACTTAGTCCACAAGCAATGAATATGACGCACCGCCCCAGCAGTCTCTTACATTTAAATTTGATCAATTGTTTGCATTATTAACTAGCAAAATAGTTCGTTTTGTCTTCAAACCACAGGATACGTACCAGTTACCTTAATTTAACGCGCAAAATTTTACCTTGCCTTACGCTTTCCAGAAATATTACTTTAAAAAAAAAAAATGATCATGCATAAAAAAAAGTAGGGTTCGTTTATCCGGAAAAATCAAAAAGGATTTTGAGCTCTTTACTGGAAAATTAGGTGTACGAGTAGATTTATTAGGCATTAGATCGATGCAATGTACTGACATAGAGGTATAGTACCGACAGAATCAATTCGTCCTTTTTCATTTTCAAAATGTCTACATTGTTCTCTTTAGCAATGATTTCCATCTCAACTCAATGGAGTTTAAAATATCCCAATTGCTGCTAGTATAGTTTCGGTGTTTCAAGGGGGCGTAGACAACCGCACAATTAAGTCAATAAGTCTCATTTCATTTAGTCTCGTTAACACCCAAAAATTCGTTTTAAAGCTTCGTCTTGTAAAGGTACGGAAAAACGGGCAACAAAAAACAGGTTTGATGTGGGTGGTAAAATGCGTAACATCGCTATTCAACTCGTTTTGCAGCAATGTTGCATGACAAGTTGCATGTTTTTTGTCCCCCGTTTTTCCGTACCTTAAGTTTGAACAAAACTGGTCTGTGAACCTTCGTCTATCAATAAAGTGGAACCTCTATTAAGGGGACACCCATCGGACCGAGGAAAGTGACCCTTGAATAGAGGGGATCGACACCTCTGTTCTGGGGTTTTTTAATGATTAGCTAACAAAGTCAATAATTTTATTATCCTGCCTTGGGATCTGCTGCAGTCATAATTATTTCAAGCAGCTAGATAATGTATAAAGAAACAAGATAAACTTTTCTCAGCGATATTGTGAGTGGAATTCCCATTGATTTATTGTGACCTGTTCTCTTTGTGGTCAATCATGCCGAGGTGTCCCCTGAAAGGGGCCCAGAAAAAGGGTCCCTTTCCCCTGAATAGAGATGTCCCTTCAACATAGGTAACAGTTACAAAGATTATGTGTTCATTTTTCATTTGAAGGACAAAGTTTTGTGTCCACTGATTAGAGGTGTCTCTTGAATAAAGGTGTCCAAAAAGGAGAAGTGTATTTTGAATGAGGAAATTTATGTCCAAAATGATAACAAAGATTTGCTTTCCTTGTCATTCTACAAAGAACTAAAATGTCAGAGCGTTCCTGCTCCGAAGAATGGTGTACTGGACTGCAAAAAGGAAGGGAATAGTCAGGCAGTACGATGTCAACTGAAGTGTAACCCAGGTTATGACATCACATACCTTGCTGCTGAATACTATGTATGCAACGAGGATGGAAACTGGTCCGCTGAACCGTCATCAGCGGGCACGCAATGGCCGGACTGTAAAATATACAGGTTGGTATAATTATTTTTTGTTTCAGAATTCTTTTTTTGCATTGACGTAACCACAATGGCATCTCAACCTTGCAATACAAGTATGCCTGAGAATTTGAGGAACATCTATGGGAAAATCGTAAGCATAAGAAAAGGAATAGCCCTTATTCAAGAGAGGATAAAGGGGACAGAGAAGGCATCCCCCATACATACCCTATTCCATAGGTAATTCGTCTCGAGTTATTTTTAGAATCGGGATAAAGTTACCTCGCGCGCTGCGTGGATGTTTCGTGGAGGTTTCGCATGACTAAACGTGCAAAACATGTCGGGCGAAAGGCAATGAAAGCGTAAAGAGATCGAGAGCATTTCTGAATATTGAAGCGAAATGAGTCGGCGCTCACCTGGGAAAAGGGAATCGCTAGACTCTTTGACAACCCGTGAAATCAGTTTAACTCGAAGTTATCGTAACCTAAGTGCTTAAACAAAATGAGAAATTTCGCCGGTCCATTCAAACCGGTCGTTTGTACAATAAAGCAAGTAGCAAGTAATATTCATGTACATATAATTAGTTTTACAAATTTGAATTTTATTGTAGTTTTTTTAAGTTGTTAAGCGCTGTTGATCAGTGAATGTAAATAGCGCTCTAGAAGTTGTTAAATTATTATTATCATTATTATTGTTATTATAGGACGCCAAGTGTTATTTTTGTTGAATAATAAAAGACTAATGAAAGAATAAATATCAAACCAGAAATTGCTCTCTTCAAACTGTAAATAATAAATGATCAGTGTGTTAAGGATTTCCCTGCTGTACTGTTAGCAAGAGAGGAAGGGGGGTTCTTTTTTAATTTCCGTTTCGCTGACACAGCTTTAGCAGAAATCTCTCTTTAGTCGTTTTCGTTGACAAAACGAATAACAATATCGCTCTCCGCGTCTTCCGCCATTTTTTTCTGCCTCAATTCATGAAGGAAGCGTGGCTCAGAGCGTGGGTCATCCACGTGGAACACGTTCGCGCCACGTGATTGGCTGCTGTGTAATCCCCCTTGGGATCTATGGTCTTAAAAATAACTCGAGACGAATTACCTATAGAATAGGGTGTGTGTGGAGGATGCCTTCTCTGTCCACTTTATCCTCTCTTGCCCTTATTGCCATACGTTTTCTTGTTGCACAGATACAACAATTCGTTTTTTTTTTTTAACTTATTTTTTTAAGTAAACAGAAAACACTTGAATCAGTGTGGAGAACCAAAAGAAGTCAGTTTCTTAATTTACAAGCCCTATGCTTACGTCGTTCTTCCTCTGGTTTACTAACAAATCAAAGATTGCGACTGCTCACAAGCGAATAGCGAAAGAAACGAATTTTTGGCGACGGGCTAGTCAATTGATCATAATATAAATAAAATACTGTCACTGTTTCATTTCCTAGTCCAGGTTATATAAGGAGTCTATTTGTCATATGTTATATTGTTCTCAGTAGGCCCGTGTTCGATTCCCGACCAGACCAATGTGACATCACGGCGGCCATGTTGGTGTTCCAAACCCCAATTTTATTATGTAAACGCTCTCCTTTGTTTCAATAAATTTGCATAGATGCTGGTCACGTGAGTGAAAACGCCCTATACCCGGATAGCTATGTAATATGAACAGTCCCAGTCTCAACTCCTGAAGATTTGCTTCCGTATAAGAGGGGTTCCAGTCCTCGTTCCTACTTACTCACTTCCGCTACGGTCTCAATAATACCTGTTTACGCCGCACCACAAGTGTTGAGCAGAACCTTTCTAGTATGTGACGTTCCTCTTTCGAGATGAATGCTGCGGAGTTTCACTGCGTTACAGAAATCGCACCGAAATCATCATTCTTATACGTGAATAGAAGCCCTATCCGGTCTGGTTTCTGTACCCACGCAGCAGCTATCCGATATATTGTGAACACAGCTTTAAAATAACTGAGGAGAAGGTGCTGACTTTGTTTCACATTTACAATTGGTTAGACCGTACAGTCTTCTGTCCCACAGTAATTTTCTCTTAGGTGTAATTCGACTGACTCTACTGAACGTAAAACACCACGTAGAAAAAAAGACTCTCATTCAGTGACCACATGCAGGCTGCCTGAGATGAATAAGAGGAGTAACGTATTCTTAAATAATTGTAATTGTAATTGTAATTTGTTTACCCAAGGAGCACTTAGGAGTTCTTAGGAAACTCGTTGAAACGTGTCTATGTGTTCCAGATCGAATTGGGATTTGGAACTGTTGGTTTTTAAGGAGAGGGGAAAACCGAACCACCCAGAGAAAAACCTCTCAGAGCAAGGGAGAGAACCCACAACAAACTCAACCCACATGTGGCGTTGTGGTAATTTCTTCTGAAGATGTTTGTTGGAAGATACGAAACGTCAAGTTAAAGCTTTTTTCTTTCCAGAACTGCGTTTATATTTCCTTATGTTTATCACCGCAGTTTGCTTTTTGCTTCTTCTTAAGCTGAGATGGCCAAAAAACAAGAGTATCTACTATTGACAATTATTGACTATTGACTATTCAAGGGCCTTTGTGGCTGTCTTTAAACAGGGCCGAGATTAAATATAGCTGCTTTGCTGTTTTTTTCTTATTTTTCAGCCGAGGAGAACCAGTTCCTTGAAGAAACTACACCACTGTACCGCATTCATGTTCATTGACAAGTGTCAGATCTACGACGACGTTTTCGTAGGAACTGAAATAACCCTGAATTTGAGTAACGATCAAAACTGACTTCGAATAAATGTTAGACGAAAAGTTTTAATACTAATAAAATACTAACTTTGATTTAGTAACTTCACAAAATGATGTCCTTAATTTTTTTGAGACAACTAAAGCTACTATTACGGTTTAATTGGCTGTAACAGTTCTCTATCTTTCCACCAAATTAGTTCGCTTTTTCCCCTTCCTATGTAAGTGATACAACTTTACCAAGATTTGTTTTTGTATCACAAAAAAAGGCTATGGTCTCAAGAGGCACTGGTCCTATTAAAGACGTTCATTTCTAAGAAAAAACTACGTTAGTCCTAGAACAGATCCTAGGAAGCGTGCTTACGACATCCACGCAGCTTTTCACCGCTAGTTTAAGTGCAAACAGTGGGAAGGCAGTTTCCCAGAAACGTTTAATGACCCACAATTTCTGGGTCACTAGCATGTTTTGGGTTTCAAATGAACTTGCAACAGGAACACAGTTTCCTCTTTGCAAAGTATCGAAAAGTAGCATCATTGGAACCATTTTACTTTTTTGTACTGAACTGGAGTCTGTAAATAATTCCAAAATGATAGAATCCACTCCTTCAATGATTCCAAATGTTTTGTGTTAATTTGTCGGGGAGATACCGAATGTAGGGTGTTTTTAATATCCAGTATTCCTTAGAATGTTTATCATTTTTTCTCCAAAGTACCATTCTTTAATCATTCGTACTTTTACCTATAAAATGCATAGAGGATGTTTCGTATTCTGCGAGGAATATATAGGCCTACAAAGTAATGAAATGCAGTCTCGGCGGGTTCCGCCATATTGGACAAGGAATCTTGGAGATAACTCACTGCCCACCAGCAGGCAACTAGACATGCAGTCGAGGCTGCCGCGCAGCATAGGGGCAGCGAGAGAACTAGGACTAGAGCGAAGAGTCCGGCACCCACAAGAGAGGACTCTGCTATTACGAAAACGACAAAGGAGACAAGGAACATTGCCAAGACAAAAGCAAGAAATATCATGCAGGGAAATGAGCCTGAAAAAGCTGCAGTGCTCACGAATAGAACTGTCAGTGGTCTTCGCCTGGAGAATCTGAGCAGCCATGAAAGGCGGGAACCTCGCTTGTTGATTGGTTGCTGTTGTGTCTGCAAGGAATGAGGCATTTTTTCGGGATTGGCTTCTGGCAAATGAAACCTGACACGTCTGTGGCTTGTGTCAGTTAAACTGTCATAACTTGCAATGTCTTGAACTTCACTGTCCATCACCAAGAAGGTAGAAGACAAAACCTGAAATTGAAAAGTTGAGAAATGAAACTGAAGTATTTAATAAAACAGAAAGATCAATGACTCCCTTCCGATTGTCCTTCCTTCAGCTAATTTTCATAATCAGACAGAGCTCACACTGAAAATGGGAAGATCGACGTCATTCATCCAATTATTTATATATATATATATAATACTCTAGCCTTCAATTTTTTACCTCTTAGGTTCTTCTTAATGTCAGTCGTCAAACAATATTATGGATTTAAGGAGCGAATGCGTGAAAAAAGCAAAAAGCGTTTTGTGAGAGGCTGAGAAAATGGCGGACAAAGGCAAAGAGATTAGCCGACTTTGAATTAGTGACTGAAAAAAATGTGCCAGAAGACACTAAAAGAGCCACTTAAAGAACGAAAACTAGTTCTTAAAGACTATCCCTACCAGAAATAACGTCAGCTCGTATCTTAAAACTTCCTAGGAAATATATAAACATGAAAACATTGTATGAAAGGATGTTACCAGCCTAGAAACATTTTAAATAGATATTAAATGGGAAGAATCATACAATTGTCCACTGAGATCTTCGGTTTAGGCGGATAACACCCTCCTCGATCTATGTTCTTTAGTCAGACTCAACTCATTTTGCGATTGTTAATTATTACAAATGAAACTTTAATATGGAAACACTTGTAAATACAAAGTTGCAAAATATGAAACGCCGAAATAAAAGAATTAATTTATTAGCTAATACAAAAATTAAAGTTATTTTTGACCGCAAAATATACATAATTTATTGTAAAATTTACGTACAGCTCAAAGGTTATTGATAGGGTCGTGATACAATGCTCGTTTTCAGACTAATTGTTTTCGTGTTTGAATTTTAATACTGTCACGTCAAGGTGGCCGTCACACTAAACGTGATTTTGTGAATGTCTAAAATGATTATCAACCAAGCGACATTATTTGTTTCGAAATTTCGTTTCTTGTACGCTTTGAGAGGAAAAACCACTTGGTATAATTTTGTAAGGAGTTTAATCTCATTTACATGTCCGCGTAATGTGGCACGTTTTCAGTTGTGCACTTCAACGAGCTTCGGAAAAAACTACTTACTGCCGCTCAAGTCGCATTTTCAAGACAAAAACTAAAGAAGGTAAGGTTGGATATTAATTTCCATTTTCTGTTAATCTTTATTACAAAATTTTATGTCATGGGCATTTATAACGTTTGTAACCAAGTAAAGCCCTAATCAATTGATCTTGAACGTTGAGAAAATGACAGCAGAGGTTGCAAGGATGAATAATACAATAGATCTATGATAAACAATAAGATGACTATTTCTGAGGTGGAAAAATAACTTTACTTCCCGCCTCAGAAGTTTTTCCAGGGATCATACATGAAGTGCTTTGTTGGAGACTTACTGTATATAGCCTGCAGTGAAAACCTTCGACGTATACAAATTTATAAAAGTCCAGCAGGTGACAGTCAATCTCAGCGACCTGAAGTGGAAGTCTATATACTTGTTATCTAGCACGTATTCTGTCTCCACAACCCGTCGTTTTCTCTGCTAGCGTGGTCTTTGAAGCCTCTGGGAGTCTGGAGACAAGAATGATCTGCACGTGAATAATGAATGTGGACGTCACAATCACAGCGTAAGCGCGCGCGTTTAAAAATTATTTCAGGAAAGAGAAGCAGTTTTTAAAAGTGTGAGAGACCCAAGAGTAATTTGTAGGCGATTTCGTGGGTTTGAATTAACATACTCTTTGTGACTGACTTACTAAACTAATGCTGCAAAGTTGAACCTTTTTCATTACAAACGATTCCTCGGGACATAAGCCTTCCTCAAAGAGGCTCTATAGAACTTGCCCGTTGTTCAAACGTTGGATTACGCTATCCACCGGATAAATCACTAACCAACCGATCAGTATTTGGAAAACCGTGAATTGCGCTATCCGAGTTCAAGTTCGAGTTATCGGGGTTCTACAGTATATGAAAAAATACACGTCGTTTTTGTGTTACCTGTGGGAAGTCCTAGAATACAGTACTTGTTTTGACAATGATCGAGGGACTAAAAGATTAGAACATCCCTTCCTCAGCCATGAATATTTCTCGACGCATTTAAGTTAGTGACGTCACAATCGTCTAACGAAGTTGATTTTTCTAGCATGTGGTATCATTGACCAGCCGGCCTCATTCTGGCCTGCTCGTTAGGAGCAACGAATAGACCCTTCCCGCGTTCCTGGAAACAAAGGCACCAATTCGAGGCTCGGGTCGACAAAATACAGTGATTTGTATGAAATTGTCCACCCGAGCCTAGTCCTCATGTCTTTATGTTTGCTCTCTGGAGCGTAATGCGGGAAAGGTCTTTTTTAGGAATTTTCATTGATAAATTCGTTAAGGTGAAATTCCTCTGTACTGTATTTTTTACGTGCTGACGCACGTAAATTTCACGCGTGTTTGTTTGTGTAAACTCGACTATCTTAAATAATAATGTACCACAGTTTTTAAAGAATTATTTTAAGTTGAATAAGGAAGTTACTTCAAGAGAAACAAGAAGAAACAATTTTATATACTTACCTGCAGTAAGAACTGAGACCGTCAAGAAACGTTTTTATTATAATGGCTCAGTTGTGTATAATAATTATTTAGTAAATAAGAATTAGTTTTAATTGTTATACTGTACTATTATTAACTTATAGTTACTTAGTTTCTTATTATTTATTTTGAACTTTTTTATTAGTCTTAATTTAGGGCTCCTATTGATAACAGATATACTTTTAAGTATTCTGAAGGGATTACCCTATTTAAAGAAAGGTTTACTACTACTACTCGCGCGTAAATGTAAAAGTTGTACCTCACTCAACTTTTACGCTTACGTGGGACTTTTCATACTTTGCTTCAATTTTATTTACGCGTGAAAAATATTACGCGACGGTGGAAATCCACCCTAAGGCGCCTTAAAGCGCCTTACCTTTTTCTGGAAGGATATTTTATACCGTAAACCCCGAGACTAAGAACTTGGAATTTTTCCAAGTTAGCGTAAACAGGTTCTTATTTAAATGGTAGTTAGCACAAGTTTGGGCTATTTAGGTTCTTACTGAAATAGGTTCTTTTTACCTGAAGAGAAAAAAAACATTTTAGCTAAGAGTATTAAGTGGTTCGGCTTATTCCTCATATAAAATCTGCATACCAAATTAGAAGTTATGTAAAAATGACCATAAAAAGAGGAACTCAAGCAACAACAATTTTATTAGATTTCAAACATTGGCATTTACATCTTTATCATTTACAGTGATAAGGCACCTATGTCTCCAAAGAGGATTCTGAATGTTGACTTATCTTATTTGCCGAAGTGTGCAGAATTTTTTTCATAGATTTTAGAAAATAAGAACCTGCTTCAAATTTTAGGCTAAACAGGTTCTTATATAGTGGGGGCTCAACCGGCAAATTTTCGCCTAACGGGTTCTTACTAGGTTCTTAGTCGCGGGGGTTTTATTGTATGCTTCTTTGTCTTCAACTCGCAATCTTTAGTGTAATGTTGGGATTGCGGACACTTCTAAAAAAAAAAACTCTAAGCTATCAACACTATCGCCTCCTATAGTTTTTCCTTGGTTAATATTGAAATAGCAAATATGGAAATACAAATCAAATTTGCCACTAACAATAAAATACAACTACTGGACACCACTGCCTAAGCAACAGGTAAAACCTCCCGACCTTTGCTTCTTTTATTAAATGACAGGCTTTTAGCGGGTTAATAACAGCGATATTCACTTGCCAGTTGGTGCTGTATTCACCTCCCAAAACGGGGTAAATAAGTCAACGTCGCCTCCAAGTTTTTCTCGAACGATGGAAATGTTTTCGTTTGAGGCTTCATTTATGCTACTGGCCACTATTTGCCTTCTTTTATTTCTGTTTACAGCGAACTCGACAAAACAACCATCGAGTGGCAATGTCTTTCGTGGATTTCAGCGCTTGTATCTCACTGTATTTCTCATGGCACAAGGTAAATGATATCAGAATTTACTTCATACCGTTTTTGTGTCAGTGGGTTATTTGTTGAACAACGACATCAACGAGGAAGATGCCATAAGAAGTATTCCCTCAGTTTCTTTTTTATTCAAAGTCGTACCAACTTATTCAGTTTGCCTTGTATGCCTGAAAATTCCTGTTGTTAGATGGCATTTGGAGGCTGAAATTGAAAAAGAAGAAGGGAATCATCGACCATTGTATATCTTTGTTCCTCGCAAGGGGCTGGGAAAACTTTACAAGTTTTAATTTGCTTAGTTAAGGGACTCTTTAGGAGAGCGACAGATTTGACCACTAACAGTGTAATATACTAGACAACTGACTGAAAAGGTAAACCAATGTGAAAAAGCACGTGTAGAGGGTATCCTTTTGTTCATGAAACCTTTGTTTGTTTGCCGCTGTTGTCGTCTCGGAGTTGCTGCCATGGTTACCACGGTTTTCTATGGTTATTTTTAAATAACTGTTGAACTCTTTTGTTGTCGACAAGGATGCTGACTAACATTAGAGTTATTTAATCAGAGATACGACACTATAGTTAAAGTTAACATCTTCCAAAATCCTGAATTCAAGATTTTGGATAGCCAAAATCCTTAATTTTTGTGGTTTATATACGAAGAGTGATCCACAGTAAATAACAATTTCTACTCATCCCGATATATACGGACTCTTCTTTGAGCGAGCCTTCTAATTGTTTCAGTAAAATCCTTCCGGTATTACATTGCAAATTTGAGAGCACTTTCTGGTAATTTTCGTTTAGTATTTAATGGCAAAAACCACGGTTTTCTCAACTAACTGGTAGCGAGTACGTCAGCTACTCAGCTTGCAAATTTTTATTGGAACACTCCTTGACTTCAAGTAATAAGTACTTCTCAATCTACAATCACAATATGACGGCTTTTTATTTATGTTGGTGAGTGAGTTAATTGTTGAAGTTTTGTCTCGAAATGAAGCTTAATAAGCTTAATAAATTTTTACCTTACCTAGGAGCTGATTGGTTACAAGGGCCCCATGTGTATGCGTTATTTTCCAGCTATGGAATGACATCTAAGCAAATAAATCAGCTGTTTGTTGTTGGTTTTGGTTCATCTATGGTGTTTGGGACCGTTGTAGGCTCATTTGCTGATAAACTGTAAGTTTTTAAAGATTCTTTCTGGCTGAATTTTTTTCACGAACTATTCTCCCGCTTCCCAGGCTAAATTGGAGTTCTTTGTAGTTACCCCGAGTGCAATCCGTCAGATTTGGACTGAACGGATATCTGCGGCTATTTCAGGGTCTTGAGTCTTAAACAGTGTACACAATTTCCTGGTGCGCGGGCGTTCCATCATCAGAGCGCCCCGGGAAGCTTGCTCGCAGACCATTATTAATCAAGTGGACAAGCCTTTCTCAGGGATGAGGGCTTTGCTAAATAAAATTGTTACATCGAGTCAGGAATTTGAATCAAGTTTCCATCGAGGCTCAGGTGTAGCTCAAGGAAATGCTTCACGCAATTGACCCTGAAATTTTTCGGCCAACTATTTTCTGCGAATTATCAGTAGTATATGAGTGTTTCTTATTTTGCAGTGGACGGAAATTTAACTGCATCCTCTATGGCGTACTCTATGGTGTGGATTGTCTTACTAAGGTTCGACAACTTTATGCTATATACTAGAAACACAATATATTATTAAGTATTATTTTGCTAAGTGCATACTACAGTGTCCTCCACTTGTGGTTTGCTCTTCGGGGCCGAGTTGTTCAAAGCTGGGTTAAGATAACTCAGGGTTAGTACGAGATTTGAATTCAGATTTAAAAGCATTTCAGTTTTAATTCTTTTTTTCCACAAGTTGATGATTGGAAGCTCCAAAATAACAGAGAAAATTATCCGAGAGAATGCTTTTGAACACAAGAAAAAGAAACCCGGGTTAAGCGCCAATCGGCCTTCGAACAACTGAGCCCTGGTCTACCATTATCGCGTTTCTTCATTTTCGTCTCTTTTAGAGTTATTTCAAACTCCCCCCCCCCCCCCCCCCCCACCTTCCCTAGATTCCGCGTTACTCGCGTTCGGCAGAAGCTTACAGCAGCAGGTACATGGTGTACGGGGACGCAGATTGTACCTTATACTGAACACGTATTGTATAAAACAGCCTTACAAGCTATTTTAACTCGAGGCACACAACTATGATTTTTTTTTAAAAAAAAAATCTCGTTTCTGTTTTTTTTCGCTTTAAATGACTCAGTCTCGTTAAGGTACAAATAACAATCATAGGCCTCATTTGTAAAGGAGGGCAACAAACAGAAGGATTCTGGTACCTGCGAATGGCTTACTGGCTTAACTTGGAGATTCGCGCCGTTTTGCGAGGCACGTATATCTAGTTGTAGGATTTTGTGTGTACGATACGTGCCCCTTATACTCCGTACCAACGGAAACAACTGTCATAACCTACGAAATAGGGTGAATTCGATGTTCTTTAATAAGGCTGGACTATTATCTACGTATTAAGTTATCCTGAAAGTGTGAATATATGACGAATTACTCTAAGTTACTGAAGGGCGCTTATCTCCTTAGCAAAGTTACTGCAACTTAATTTTAGTATTTATTTTTTTTTTTTTTGTCTTAAGCATGTTCCTAACTACTGGATTTTAATGTGCGGCCGGTTCGCTGGAGGTATGGCGACATCCATTCTCTTCAGCGCATTTGAATCCTGGGTAATATGCGAACATGACAAGGTGAATCAGCAGAGATTTAGTCGACTTCGCTTTAAATCTAGGTCTTCTCAAAGAAATTAATTTTCAAAAATAGCTAGTTTAGGCATTATGTTGGCTGATAAGTGCAAACGAGTGCATTAAGTACAGGAGAAGACTACTTTAAGAGGGTAACGCGTGTATTTTGTTCCTTAGCCAATGATACAATAGCACCCACTACTTTATCTAATCGAGGGGTCCACATAAAAAGTTGTAACATGTATTTAACCCAATTATGAAACATTTCTCCATCCACGAATTTCGATAATTATGACGGCCTACTTTGCATTTGCACTCATTTTAATTTAGAATGCGTTTGTTGCCTGATCCAAAAGGATCAGACTTGTAGACAAACATTAGGTGAGACCCGATCCAGTAGTCACAGCCATACGTTTGTCACTTAGCAGACTTTGGATGAGAACCAAATCGGCGATAAATTCAGTGCCGGAGTAGGTTGAACCCTTAAATTTTTCAATTTAACTCCTGACCAGTGGATTTGGCTTATTTTTCTTACATTTTGATATCACTGACCGTCTGTGGATAAAATAAGTGCATCCATTTTATTTTAGCGAGGCTTTAGTAAAGATTTACTGAGCGACCTGTTTTCCAACGCTGCTCTTGGAAACTCTTTAGTCGCCATCTTTGCAGGCCTGGTGGCTCAGGCTGTAGCCACACAGTTTGGATTTATGTAAGTTTTTTATTAGACCTTACCAGAAACCCATAAGGGGTTGAAACGTGTAACTCGCGCTCAATGCTTGTGAATATTCATTTTGACCATATTTGGAAATCTTAGTGACGGATATCCATTTTCAACAAAATGACTGCTGCGCGATCACCATGCAGATGTTTTAAGACAAGAGTTCTGCATTTCAAGGTTAAAAATACACCGTTAAAAGACAAAAAATGGAAAGAGAAAGTTCAAAAGAATGCTTAGCTTTCTTTTTGTGGAGAAAGGGAAGCTTTTCATCAAGAAATCGTCCTTCGAAGAATTCAACCTTGTTTTCTTCACGGCGGAGCCCATAGTCTGTTTTGAAATGCAACCAAGTCTGCGAAGTTTTTGCTGAATTTTCAGGTACATTTTGCACTCTATGGCCAAGACAATTACGTTTTTGAAAGGGAATTTATGTATTTTTAACTGTTTCATAGACGTTTTATAAATTTTTCTCTTCGGCGCTAAAGAAATATAACAAAATGTGCCCTGATTTGAGATGGATTTTGTGTTGAATTTTGCCATGTGCTTAGCCGATTTTACTTGCGTGAACGGATCCACGATCCAGATAGTGTTTTCCGAATTGCTTTAATGGATTAACTTTTTGGACTTTGAATAAAAATTTTCAAGAAACGGCTTCTCTGTCTATTGTTTTGAGTTTGTTCATTCATAAAATTAGCTCAAAACACGATCGTGACTACAACATCCAAGTTTAATTTAAACTTTTAAAATGCTTCTCACATTCATTACAAGAATCACTTTTTGCGAAGATGTCAGGTACAGGTTTTGGACACTTTTCGATACGCAGCTAATGAATTTTATTAGAAAATATTTTTCACTGTTTATTCTAGACTTTTAACATAAGAGTTTTAAAAGCCTATTTGCAGTATAAGTTTACTGTGCAGAGGGTCAACGAGGCATCGTTTTTTGAAGTGACAACTTCAAGAAGTTGCGAGGCCGAAAATGGGTCTCATAATGTTACGTTCGGCCCGGGTGATAAGGCAATAACGTCCTGCTCAGTGTTTCGGTAATATTCCTGGTTTCAACCTTTGAAAGCTTTCTCGGCTTTAGGGAGTTTTTCCCTCGTTTGTCGGCCATTTTTTTAAGCGGGCGCGGGAACCTGAAGGAAAATTACGTCACGTTGTTTATGAAGTTTGATTGGTCAGTTATCTCTTCTTCTCGTTCCAAATATGGTACTTTCGAAAATGAATAATCACGAGCATCAGACAAAGCAAACATATGAGAGTTACACGTTTCAACCCCTTATGAGTTTCTGACCTTACTTAATATCGATGTCCACTGTGAGTATGAGAAATTCTCTTGTTCCAGTTGTCCATAAACGAAGGGTTACGTTGCATGTTTCACAAAAAAGTACTGAGTATCCTCCCACTTTCCATAATAGTACTAGCCTGTCCCAGGCTCCGAGATTATTGAGAAAGCGCGAACACGCGAACGGGAGGGAACTGGGGAGAGGAAGGTGGCACCACCGCCCCCTTTTCG